>NC_134834.1:151970630-152163254 GCF_004210375.1 Tachypleus tridentatus
AAATATGTAACGACTTAATTTTGGACTGATACAATAAAATGTAAGATATAACACCCTAATTTTGGGCTGTTCAACTAAAATCAAATATCTCACAAACTAATTTTGTGTTGATACAATAATATAAAATATATCACGACCTAAATTTGCACTGATAAAGTAAAATGAAATATATCTCTCATTAATTGTTTTTTACTTTAACACTAAAATGAAATATATCACTACCCAATTTTGGACTGATCCATTAAAATAAAATGCATAACTATCTAATTATTGTCTCAGACGAAAAATGAAATATATCACTCCCTAACTGGGGACTAATACACTAAAATGAAAGATCTGACACCCTAAATTTGGGCTGTTCTACTAGAATCAAATATCTTACTACCTAATTTTGTATTGATACAATAAAATAAAATATATCACTACCTAAATTTGCACTGATAAAGAGAAATGAAATATATCACTATCTTATTGTTGTCTCAGACAAGAAATGAAATATATCACTCCCTAATTGGGGATTAATACACTAAAATGAAAGATATAACACCCTAATATTGGTCTGTTCCACTAAAATCAAATATATCACTATCTCACTTTTTATTGATACACTAAAATAAAATATATCACGACCTAAATTTGCACAGAAAAACTAAAATGAAATATATCATTCCCTAATTTTGGACAGATACACTAAAATTAAATATATGATTCCTAATTTTGAGCTGTTTTACTAAAATCAAATATCTTACTACCTAATTTTGTATTGATACACTAAAATAAAATATATCACTACCCAATTTCGGACTGATCCACTAAAATGAAATACATCACTATCTAGTTATTGGCTCACACACTTAAATGAAACATATCACGACTTAATTTTGGAATGATGCACTGAAATGAAATATATTCCTACCTAATTTTGGACTCATACACTAAAATGAAATATGTCACTCCCTAATTTTGGACTGATAAACAAAAATGAAATATACAGTTATGACAGAAAGTGTTCGTACCCCTGCGTCCCGAGTAGTTTTTGCTCATAACTTAAAAAGTATTATGATTAGGCTAATAGACGTATGATATATTATAAATATTATACTAACACATACTTACATAAATTTTTATGTAAATTAAACGACAAATAAACTGTTTACAAACAAATAACAAAAAATAGGAGGAGCATAAAGTGTTTGTACAGTTCAGAACGTGTGAAAAAACTAATATTCAGAACTAGACACTGGGCTCATAATTATTGGAATTTAGCCAGCAAAAAAATTTACTTCTGGCAATTTAGCGTCATCTCCGTCATTATCTGCTTGGTCATCATGGCGAATAGGAAATAACTGTCCAGTGATTTAAAAAACCGAATTACTATAAATACAAGTCTCGTGTGTCTCTTTCCGGTATTGCTATACAACTTAATGTGCCGAAATCTACTGTTCAAAGCATAATTGCCAAGTTTAAGCTTAAAGGATAAACTGCTAACCTCCCTCGTTCCAGATGCCCCACCAAAATTTTAGAGAGAACCAAGAGTAAGGTTTTCAGAGAAGTTAGTAGGAACCCTCGTTTAACACTAATGACATACAGAAACTAGTAAGGGAAACTGGGGTTGAAGTAAGCACCTCTACAGTTACAAACATGTTACGCTCTTCTGGGTTCAAAGCATGCCATCCTCATAGAACTCCATATTTAAAGCCTGTTCATTTAGAATCATGATTGAGGTATGCAAGCAAGCATGTAGATAAACCCTTTACCTATTGGAAGAGTATTCTTTGGTCAGACGAGACTAAAATCGAGCTTTTCGGCCACAATGATGTTCGCAAAATTTTCCGTAAGAAGGGGGAACGAAATCTTTCAAAGAACATCGTCCCTACATTTAAACACGGAGGTGGCTCAATCATGCTATAGGGTTCCTTCAGCTCTTCTGGTGTAGGCAGCCTTCACCGCGTCAACGAAATCATGAAAAAAGAAGAGTACGTTGATATATAAGGCGCGTATATCAAGAATGATGCCCGAAACTTGCGGCTTGGGCATCGTTGGATCTTCCAGCACGACAATAACCCTAAGCAAACATCGAAATATGTGTAATCCTGGTTGCAGAGGAACCATTTAAGCGTTCTGGAGTGGCCATCGCAGTCACCCGATCTCAACCCAATTGAAAGCGTTTGGCATGAGTTGAAGACTAGGGTTTATCAGCGTCATCCGAAAAACTTGCAAGAGTTGGAGGCCTTCTATAGAGAAGAATGGAAGAAAATACCAGTCGAGTACTGTCAAACTATCATGGAGGGCTATGAGGAGAGATTGCTCCAAGTAATTCACCCGAAAGACTACACAACTAACCATTAGAGTAGACATAAGAACACTTTCTGCCCTTCCTATGTTTGGTTATTTGTTTATAAACAGTTTACTTGTCGTTCAATTTACATAAAAATTTATGTAGATTGTGCTAGTATAATATTTATAATATATTATACTTTCATTATCCTAATCGTGATACTTTTTAAGTTATGAGGAAAACTACACACGACGCAGGGGTACAAACACTTTCTGTCGTAACTGTATTCCTCCCTAATTTTGGAGTGATACACTAAAATTAAATATATCTTTCCACAATTTTACAATTATATACCAAAATAAAATATATCACCACGTAAAACTGGCCTCATACACAAAAATGTAATCTATCACTACCTCAGTTTGAGCTAATTCACTAAAATGAAACAAATTATTACCTAATTTTGGACTGAAAAAGTAAAACGAAATAAATCTCTACCTAATTTGGGACTGATAGAGTAAAATGAAACGTATCACTCCTAACTTTGGACTGATACTATAATGAAATATACTACTCCCCAATTTTTTTCAGATACACACACTAAAATGAAATATATCACTGTCTGATTTTGAACTATTTCACTAAAATGAAATATATCTCTCCGGAATATTCGACTGATACACTAAAATCAAAAATATCCCTAACTAGTTTTGGACTAAGACACTACAATCAAATATTGTTTGTTTGTTTGTTTGTATTTCGCACAAAGCTACTCGAGGGCTATCTGAGCTAGCCGTCCCTAATTTAGCAGTGTAAGACTAGAGGGAAGGCAGCTAGTCACCGACCGCCAACTCTTGGGCTACTCTTTCACCAACGCGACGAAGATACGAACCCGCGATCCTCAAATTACGACTCGCACGCCTTAACACGCTTGGCCATGCCGTGCCTCCACAATAAAAAATATCACTAACTAATTTTGGACTAAGACACTAAAATGAAACATAACACTCCTTAATTTTGGAATCTCACACTAAAATAAATATATAACGATCTAATTTTGGACTGTTACACTAAAATGACAGATCTAACGCCCTAATCTTGGGCTGTTTCACTAGAATCAAATATATCACTACCTAATTTTGTATTGAGACACTAAAATAAAATATATCACGATCTAAGTTTGCACTGATAAAGTAAAATGAAATATATCTCTTATCATTTTTTTGACTTTTATACTGAAATGAAATATATCGCTACCCAATTTTGGACTTATCTACTAAAGTGAAATACATCACTATCTAATTATTGTCTCATACAATAAAATGAAATATATGACTACCTTATTTTGGTAATATGCAATAAAATGAAATATATTCCTCCATAATTTTGGACTGATACACTAAAATTAAATATATCACTCCCTAATTCTGGACTGATACACATAAATAAAAGATATCACTCCCTAATTTTGAAATCATGTACTAAAATGAAATATCTCCCTTTTAATTTTGAACTCATACCCTAAAATTAAATATATCACGACCTAATTTTGGACTGATAAACGAAAATGAAATATATGTTTCTCTAATTTTGCAATGATATACTAAAATTAAATATATCACTACATAATATTGGGCTCATAAACTAAAACGAAATTTATCACTACCTAGTTATGAGCTGATACACTAAAATTAAACATATCACTGATTAATTTTGGACTGTCACACTAAAATGAAATATATCACTACCTAATTTTGGACTGATATACTAAGATGAAATATATCGCTTTCTAATTTTGGACTGTACCACTAAAATAAATATATAATGGCCTAATTATGGACTGATACACTAAAATGAAAGATATAACACCCTAATTTTGGGCTTTTATACTAAAATGAAATATATCACTACCTAGTGTTGGAACTATGAACTAAAATGAAATATATCCCGACATAAGTTTGGACTGAAACACTAAAGTTAAATATATCGCTACCTTATTTTAAACTGATACACATAAATAAAAGATATTACTCCCTTATTTGGGACTAATAAACGAAAATGAAATATAGTTCTCCCTATTTTTGAGATGATACACTAAAATATCACTAACTAATCTTGGAATCTTACACTAAAATTAAATATATCACGCCCTAAGTTTGGGCTCTTTCACTAAAATGAAATATTTCACTAACTAATTTTCGACTGATATACTAAAACAAAATATATCTTTTCCTAATCGATTTGAATTTATCCATCCCATTTTTTCTTAATTTATCATGAATTAAAACTTTTCCAAGGTCTCTGTTAGGGTTCAGCCGTATATTTACATTTTTTGTGAGTGTTTCGTTTTTTTTTCTTTGGCGAACTGAATTTACTCATCACATTATTTCGTTATTTATCATGAATATAAACTGTTCATGACACCTATGAGAATATTGTACTGATGAAAGTGACCTGTGTTGGTTTTGTCGTGGATTCGAGCTTGTATATGACATCTTTTGGTGTTTTGTCTTGAGAACGTGCTCATGAAATCTCTGAATGTTTTGTCTTGGATTTGAACGTGTTCATGGCGTCAAGATTTTGTTATGGATTTGAGCTTGTCCATGACATCTGTGGGGTTTTGTAGTGGATTTGAGTTTGTTCATGACATCTGTTGGCGAGGGCTCATACATTCGAACTTGCATAACTTTATGTTCAGTTGAATGCGTGATATACATTGTAATTTAATGTATTTATGACATTTTAAAAATACATCATTGAAAAGATAACTTGAAACTCCTACTTAATACTGTACCCATTTTCCTCTAAATGTTTGACTTTCAACTTAATTTGTTACTCTAGCGATTTCTTAACACAGTGACGTTTATTAATTAAACACGTGTAAGCTCCTTTTGCCCGGCATGGCCGAGCGCGTTAGGCGTGCGACTCGTAATCCGAGGGTCGCGGCTTCACATCCCAGTCGCGCTAAACATGCTCGCCCTTTCAGCCGTGGGGGCGTTATAATGTGACGATCATTCCCACTATTCGTTGGTACAAGAGTAGCCCAAGAGTTGGCAGTGGGTGGTGATGACTGGCTGCCTTCCCTCTAGTCTTATACTGCAAAAGTAGGGATGGCTCAGGTTTCTCCTCCTGGTTGGGGGTTGTGCAGTTGGCTAACAATCCGCTCACTTAAAAAAAACAGCCTGTTAATGAATCCGCAAGCGATTGCGGCCCTATGTTCCTTCATGGAATCGAGTGGTATTAATAATATAATAAGCTCCTTTTAAAGTTAGTTGTCAAATAACACGATAAAGAAATATGACGTAACTGGTTTTTAATGACGACATATTGTGGAAGTCTGATTAACCAATACTTCAGTGATCCAAATCGAACTTTGAAAAGTTATTATGAAATGGTGATGGCTCCATGATTGTAATCAGATGAATTTAATAGTGGCTTAAAGATCACCACCAGAAAACGAGACTGTTGTGTAATATGTTGCATTTTCTTTCGAGTAATGGTATTTAATGAACATACAAATGGACCACGAAGATGCGAAGCCATTCTGGTTGTCTGATACGGACCTTCGTGTTATTAAGCCACTTTCTTTCGGTGTTTCCAATTTTTTTCTCCAACCACTGAATGTATATTAAGAGCAAAGTTATTGAGTCTAATCAGCAAACGTGTCAATTCGCAAGAGATCTTCTTGGATATCACATACAATTAAAGTCAGCTAGTTAACAGAACTCACCGTCAATACTTGGGATGCTTTTGTCTGACAGAGTAGTAGATTATAACCGTCACATTTATATATCACTCACTGTCCTATACGTTTAAATCGCGTTTTTGCGAACCTTCAGATTCATAGTCCGAGCACGTTGACCAATAAGTTACGTCCGTCCTGGTCTATATTAGCATCACTTTATTAGAGCAACTAGAACAGTTTCATTTTGTGAGAGGCTGAGCAAGTGAAGGCTTTTTCTTTCGGTTGAGTATTTCATAACTGCAAAACATAGCTATCACAAACAATCAGAACTGATAAGAATGACAAAGTTGATAACAACACCCAGTTTGTAATAATGCTAGCTGTATAAAGGAGCACATGATTCTCAAACTAACTATACGCCGAAAGTTGATAAGGCATTTGATATTAGTAGGCCTAATATTTATCATAAAAATCACGTAAACAGACCTTTTTTCACATTTTCTAAATTTGTTTATATCGAACCATACAGCCTAGCTGATGTTCTAGCGTTCGAAAAAAGGTTTTCTGTTCACTGGCTTGTGAAATAACATTTTTATGTACCTGTGATATAAAAGCTGAAACGTACAAATTAAGATTATTACCATTGAAAGAAAGACCCCTTAGGCTTAGACAACGTGATATTCGTCACGAATTATGCTATTATTGTCATTGGACCAGATTTGCGATAGAAACTATCCATAACGAAATTGCCTTTGTTGAAAGTTCTTTGGTTTTCCTATCGTATGTGTTGCAGCACTTAAGATAATAGAAATGAACTTAGTGGACAAGCTGTTGGATGTACTGGATTCTCAATTTTAGGTGCTGTTGGGTGTTATGGCGTAGAAGGTCTAAGAATCCTGAATAACACGAACAGAGTGGAGGAACTGTTGGGTGTTTCGGTTTTTCAGAGTAAGGAATATTCTCCAACAACTACAGTGTGGAGGCACTGTTGGGCGTTCTGTTTTCTCAGGGTTACAAATCTTGTCCAACGGATACAGGTGGAGGTATTTTTGGGTGTTATGGTGTACCAGTTCTAAAAATCTTTAGTAACACGTTCAGAGCGGAGGCACTGTTGGATGTTCTGGATTGTCATGGTAAGGAATCTTGTGTAACAGCTACAGGT
Source organism: Tachypleus tridentatus (assembly GCF_004210375.1). Taxonomy (NCBI): domain Eukaryota; kingdom Metazoa; phylum Arthropoda; class Merostomata; order Xiphosura; family Limulidae; genus Tachypleus; species Tachypleus tridentatus. The sequence goes on from NC_134834.1 coordinate 151,977,756, forward strand.
TGGAGGTATTTTTAAGTGTTATAGGTTGTCAGGGTTAGGAATTTTGTCTAATAGGTAGGCACAAGGTGGAGGTACTTTTGGTTGTTATGGGTAGTCAAAGTTAGGAATCTTGTCTAACCCTTGCAGGGAGAATTCGTGATGTTATATAAGCATCTGGGCTCAAAAAATCTTGATAGAAATGAATAAAAACCCTATAACCCGAGCGATATCTAAAAGTAGATCTTTCATCTTCAGAGGCAAACTGGAAACTTACAGGGAGGAGGGGCTTGGCATGGCCAGGTGGTTAGGGCGCTCGATTCTTAATCTGGGGGTAGAGGGCTCGAATCTCCGTCACACCAAGAATGTTCGTCCCTCAGACGTGAGAACGTTATAACATGACGGTCAATTTAATTATTTGATGGTAAAGAGTAGCACAAGAGTTGGCAATGTGTGGTGTTAACTAGCTGCCTTCCCTAATGTCTTACACAACTAAATTAGGGACGGCTAGCGCAGATAGCCCTCGTGTAGGTTGACGCGAAATAAAAACAAAACAAACAAGGAGTTAGTATTGTTGGGGCAAAAGAGGTTTGCACCTGACCTTCCTGGGTATAAAATTTTAAACATACCCAAATACCTATTAAGAAGAAACGAAGTATTGTTAGGTGTTCTAGGCTATTCAAGTCTGGATACGGTAACTAATCAATGGAAGATTTATCCCCTGCTAATCAGGAAATAATTTAATACCTGCTAATCAATAAAAGATTTACTTTCTGTTAATGAGTATATGGCTTATCCTTGTTAATCAATGAAAGGTTTAATCCCCATTCATGAGTATATGTTTTATTCTTTCTTAATCAATAAATAATTTAATTACTCTAATCTACGATAGATTTTAGCACTACTGAATAAGTAATTAGTAACAAACTTACAAAGATATTAAAACAATGAAACAAACGTCTCACTTAATGCATCAGGCTATTCAAAAACAACAACAACGAATGCAAGCCCTATGTAAAACAACGTGTACGTCCGTTGGCACGAAAGATAAAATATTTATGTAGAATAAAAAAAATTACTATATGAGAACTGTTCTTACTGAATCGGAATTATCTTTTAACATTGAAGAATAATACATTTTTTATAAACAAATCTTTGGTTTATGTGTATTAGGCAGGTTCACAAGTGACGGATATTGGAATGGCCTCTGGACAGAGACGTAAATAGTTAATAAGCAGCCACTGGCAAACTGTTGGTTGTTATGGTGGGGTATTAAGTGGTGAAATATTCCATGAAGGAATGTGTGGTGGTGTAGATAATCCTTCAAGTGTGACAAACTGTTGGTTGTTATGGTGGGGTATTAAGTGGTGAAATATTCCATGAAGGAATGTGTGGTGGTGTAGATAATCCTTCAAGTGTGACAAACTGTTGGTTGTTATGGTGTGGTGTCAGGTGATGAAAATATTCCTCCAAATGTGGCGAACTTTTGGTCGTCATGAAGAAATATGTGGTGGTGCAGATAATCCTTCAAGTGTGACAACCTGTTAGTTGTCATGGTTGGGTATGTGTTGATGCAGATATCCCTTTAAAATGTGACTAGCTGCTGTTTGTTATGTTGAGATATCTGGTGAAACAGATTTTCCTTCAAGTGTGACCAACTGTTGGCTGTCATGATGGGATATCTGACGGTGCAGATATTCCTTCAAATACGTCATAAGCCAAGATAAGATACAATCAAGGACGAAGTTGGTGTGTTTGCAAGTAACTCTTCCGCGCAGCCTTGCTAGATAGACTATTAAGTCAAGGATAAACGGAGTAAACCGAAAACAAAATGGGCGAAAGTGACAGTAGACCATCACTGTAATACTCTTGAATGTGATGGCTCGCTAAAACATAAATAAAGATAACATGGATTCCGTGTTGGAACATCTAGTAAAAGAAATCGACATGTCAGAGGTCAGTAGAAAATCATCATAATGTTATATGCAGGAGGTGGACATCATGAAAAAGGAGTTAGAACAGTTCTAGACAGTCAATAAAGAAGGTTATTGTGCTGTTCTAGACAGGGTAAGTACTCGTCAAGCTTAGAATCAAACAACTTTATTCCTCAGTTAAGAAGACCTGTTCTCCTACAGCCGGACACAAATAAAACGATTCAGATATTGATTTCATAAGAATGAGTTAAGAGTTCCACAAATAAAAAGAATCAAGCACTACGATTTCATAAGAATGAGTTAAGAGTTCCACAAATAAAAAGAATCAAGCACTACGATTTCATAAGAATGAGTTAAGAGTTCCACAAATAAAAAGAATCAAGCACTACGATTTCATAAGAATGAGTTAAGAGTTCCACAAATAAAAAGAATCAAGCACTACGATTTCATACGAGTAAGTTATAAATCACACAAATAAAAATATTCAGGTACAATGATTTCATACGAGTAAGTTATAAATCACACAAATAAAAAGATTCAGGTACAATGATTTCATACAAGTAAGTTATAAATCACACAAATAAAAAGATTCAGATACAATGATTTCATACGAGTAACTTATAAATCCCACAAATAAAATGATTCAGGTACAATGATTTCTTACGAGTAACTTATAAATTCCACAAATAAAAAGATTCAGGTACAATGATTTCATACGAGTAAGTTATAAATCCCACAAATAAAATGATTCAGGTACAATGATTTCTTACGAGTAACTTATAAATTCCACAAATAAAAAGATTCAGATACAATGATTTCATACGAGTAACTTATAAATCCCACAAATAAAATGATTCAGGTACAATGATTTCTTACGAGTAACTTATAAATTCCACAAATAAAAAGATTCAGGTACAATGATTTCATACGAGTAAGTTATAAATCCCACAAATAAAAAGATTCAGGTACAATGATTTCATACGAGTAACTTATAAATCCCACAAATAAAAAGATTCAGGTACAATGATTTCATACGAGTAACTTATAAATCCAACAAATAAAAAAGATTCAGGTGCAACGATTTCACACGAGGAAGTTAAAAATGCTGCAAATAAAAATGGATTCACAAGGAAATTCTTTGTTGTGAACAACTCAAATTGAAGCTAGTAAAAGAAAATAAACTTGACATAGTTGCTCGACGCAAACGTCACACCGACTGTTATTACTCTACAGCAAAGTGTATTTCAACTTCTGTATAGAAACTTATTACATACATAATTATTCTGTTATTGCCATAGTAACAGGCAAACAATATTTACCATTCTAACAGGCACAGAATATATACTACAGTAACAATCATCGAATACTTTCCGTACTAATTGTCAGACTATTTAACATAGTTACAGCTACATACAATTAATTCTAGTAATGGTGATAGTATATTTATATTTACCATAGTTATGATGAAAATATATTTACCATAGTTATAATGAGAATATATTTACCATAGTAACTGTGACGTATGTTTACCACATTAAAGAATAACGTTCGCGTACTTCCTTTTGAATTGTTTTAACAAAATGATGTTATAATATATTAATCAAAATTACTATCCCTTTGCTCTAACACTTGCTAAATTTGCGCACGTAGATAATGCGTTACACGTTTTGCTTCGTGTCTTTCGATTTCCAGCAAGACTTACAAAGAAGAGTAGAACTACTTCAGATTACAAAGAGAACACTGTGATGGAAACCCGACATCAGCTGCTTTCTGTAATGATTTGTAACACTGAATTGGCAGGATTTCCAGCCGGATGGAAAATGTATAATGGAGAAACGGATAACAGGAGAAAGTGAAGAAAGCAGAAAACTCCATTTACTGGTTTCAACCAGGGGTGATAATCCTGGGGATGTTCGTGAATTACATTTCGACGTTAATGGTTCCTCTATGGTGAAGAAGTTTTCTGCCTGATTACCCTTCATGAAATGGGAATAAGGTGTGGTTCTAACAATGTATTATAGGTGCATTTTATTTTCTTAGGTTCAATGTCTGAGCGTTACGTTTATTGTAACAATCATAATACCAGCAATGTTACTGGCTGTTCTGAACTAATGTATCATTAAACCGAAACATGACCATAGTTAAGGAACTAGTAGCGAATAGCACAAAGACCAATATGAACATTGATAGAAATTAGCAGTTTTTCTGTTTCACGTGTACTTTCTGTGCTTTAAAATGTCGCATGAAAAAATTTTGATTCCTAGTTTTATAATTGAACCTGAAGTGACCTAATGATTAACATTCAGGTCAATGGTCTAGATGTCAAAGTTTCGAGACTGTCATGTGCTACTGAACACGTTCCATAACTTTAAACTATGGGCGCGTTATAAGAGTAATGGTCAACCTCCTTATTTGATCGTTAGGGAAGTTTTAAACTAGGACTAGGCCCCCAAGTGGCACAGCAATATGTTTGCGGGCTCATACCTCTATAAACCGTGAGCAGAGCGTAGATAGTCTATTGTGTAGCTTTGTGCTTAATTCTAAACCAACCAACCCCAAACCCGTCAATCACGCTATTAACTGTATCAGTTCTAGTTTCACTTTCACCAGTTTTTATTTCAATTGTATTAGTTTAAAAATTTCTTTACCTTAGTTACAGCTGTTGCCAGTTCTAAACTTGTCAGTATCGGTTCTTTCTTCAATTATATCGAATCTCATTTCAAGTGTGCCATGTCTTTCTTCATCAGTTCTCATTTTAACAGTATCAGTTTGTGTTTGTAAAGTTTCAGTCAGTACGAGCGAGCCGCCAGCCTGCACGTGCTCATTCTCACACCAAGAATTACGACCTAGGTGAACGTTCCTACAAATCAATATGAGGTTTTTACTTTAGAATGGTTTTAAAATAAGCATATTATGTCGCTAAGTAAAACGGGTTGTGTTCGGAGATTCATTAGGGGCTGTATAGTTATGTAGAATTTTATTTAACTATTACTCAGAGATTATATCGGAATATGAATTAGGTTTTCCATGTTACAAACAATGAAATCTTTTATTTGATAATTGATTAGAAATTCTCTTTGACGATTATTTAGTAATTACAATCAACAAGGGTCCGGTTAATTATGGATTCTATATAACAGTTGAATAGCTGTTAAACATGAACAATCCTTAAGACACATTTTTGAAGACTTTCACTGAATATATGAAAGGTGTCTGGTAATTATCGGAGTTAATACGGTATCGTACTCAAAATATTCTCGGAAAAGCTCACTAACAGAGACAACAAAGTGGGATAATTATCAGTAATTGTCAGGATGATTTAAAGACATAACTTGATTTGACAAGGGGGAACACACTGATACCGTAAAAGCATTTTCTTTTCATAGGAACAAAAAAGTAGAGTTGGTTTTGTAGATAAACAAAAGGGCTATCTGTGCTGTGCTCACCAGTTTCTATTGGTATAGATTCGTAAACATACCGCTGTGCTACTAGGAGACTGTTTTCGCTGAGTAACGACAAGTTTATTACTTTATCAACTTCTTAGATATTTACTTTCTCAGATGTAGGCTACTGTATGTTGCACAAAACACAGTTCAATTTATTAAAATTAATTTTTAAATAACTCTTTACAAGTAGACACCGATGTTTACCTGCTTATGTTTTGTTTTCATTGCCAACTTGGATACTCAGCTTTGTTTATTACGGACTAAGTGACCATTGGTATTATTAATCAATCTTTCCTATATGCAAGTTTGATAAAGTTTAAATAGGCATGCAGCATATTCACCTCATTAAACTCGTTCTGAGAAGACAAACTATGTAAACAGCAGACCGTAACATATTACTATTTATGAGAATACAATATAACGTTTCACCAGATAAAATTGCTTTTCTTCAGCATTTCGCTTGGTGAAAATTTACAAACTAAAACGTTTCACTAATAAAGCCATATGACATACACTGTACTCATTAAGACTAAAATTTAACCATGTCATCATAACAGTTTGTTAAATTATCAGATTAAATCGTTCGACCAGAATAATACTGCTATGCTACAGCGTTTCAGTACGTAAAGCTACATGGCAGTAGCATTTCACCAGATTAGCATTGCAATGCTATCAGACTACAACATTTCGTATGGTAGAACTGTCAAACTATAAGTTTCGCAAAATAAACTGTCAAACTAAAACAAGGTTAAACTGCCAGACTACAACATTTCACAAGGTTAAACAGTCAGACTATAACATTTCACAAGGTTAAACAGTCAGACTACAACATTTCACAAGGTTAAACAGTCAGACTATAACATTTCACAAAATTAAACAGTCAGACTACAGCATTTCACAAGATTAACCTGTCATACTACATTTCACATGGTTAAACTGTCAGACTACATTTCACAAAGTTAAAGTCAGACTACAACACTTCACAAGGTTAACCTGTCAGACTACAAGACATCACAAAATAAACTGTCAGACTGCATTTCATAAAGTTAAACTGTCAGATTACAATATTTCACAAGGTAAACTGTCAGACTACAACATTTCACGAAAGGTAAACTGTCAGACTACAGCATTTCACAAGATAAACTGTCACACTGCAATATTTCATAAAGCTAAACTGTCAGACTATAACATATCACAAGGTAACTGTTAGATTACAACACATTACAAGGTTAAAATGTCAGATTACAATATTTCACAACGTTAAATTGTCGAACATTGTAAAGAGGACTTTATATAAAGTGTTTTTATTTAAGCAGAAAAACGCGTATTCTTATTGGTTTCATTGTGTTCTGACGTAACAGCAATTAAATGCTTGTTTCAGAAATCATACTTTTGTTCAATGGTTTTCAGCACTCACGTTATAATATTCGTCCAATGTATTTATAACGTGATCATTTGAAAGAGTTATTTTTAAAACATGTTTTTGACAGCAATAATTTGGCCCTCTATATTGTTGCAAGTGGTAAAAGCAGCAAAATGAACATGAAAAGTGGACCAAGTTGTTCCCAGTGTTTCTTGATTAAATTATCCACTTTGACATAAAGTCTTTACTGGGTTTGTCCCTTTACATAAATTGGGTCGTTTATTTTACGTTTTGATTCAGTTCTTTTAGAGAAATCCAAGAACTGACGACAAGCGTTACTAACAAGTTATATTCCCTTTAGTTTACAAGTTCAAAACTAAAGTCGGTCTTGGATATTTGAACCATAACAAATCTTAACTTTAACAGATGTTGACTTACCATGAACTTAATGCAAACACTCAAGAGTTGAGCTGTCAATTTTTATGCAATCTTTTGCTTTCAAACACTTTAAAAATAACTGTTAAACACTTTAATTGTGCCTCAGTTTAATGGTTATTTTAACAAAGCATTTAAAATATACAGCTGAATGTAATTGTTACTTAACCCAAAATTTAAGATATGTAACCAAGTGAAATTGTTATTTAAAATAACATTTAAAACATACATACAAATGAAACTGTTACTTTGAGGCAGAACATTAAAAACAAAACTTTGAAGGAATAACATGGTTACGTTAGACCAAAATAATTCATAAGGCAGATATTAGTTATTTCATAGACTCAAATAATTCACCAGGGCAGGTATTAGTTATTTCCTATCCCAAAATAATTCACCAGGGCAGGTATTAGTTATTTCGTATCCCAAAATAATTCATCAGGGTAGATATTAGTTATTTCATAGCTCAAAATAATTCATCAGGATAAGTATAGTTATTTATAGTCCAATACAATCAATCAAGGCGGGTATTAGTTATTTCATAGCCCAATATAATCAATCAGGGCAGATTCAGTCAGGGCAAGTATTAGTTTTTTTATAGCCCAATATAATCAGTTATGGCAGGTATTAGTTATTTCATAGCCAAATATAATCAATCAGGGCAAGTATTAGTTATTTTATAGTCCAATATACTCAATCAGGGCAGGTATTAGTTATTTCATAGCCCAATATACTCAATCAGGGCAGGTATTAGTTATTTCATAGCCCAATATAATCAATCAGGGCAGATTCGCCTACACTCAGAAATCGGATATAAAAAAACTCACTCTCTTTACTGTCTGAAGCATGTTACCACACCAGACGTATTATGAAAGTAGAGGAAAGACGAAAGATAAAAAAAATACAGCTAGATCAATGGGAGAAGGTAGATGGAAATACAGTAGCAGGTGGTAAGATTCCAAATAGGTTTGTACGCGTACGGTCAGTCACTGTATGGTATTTCGTACATGTACATCAATAATACATTAATTCCTGAGGAAGATTCTCGAATACCTTCTGTAAGTTTTATTTTTATTTTTAAACTATATTTTGATCTTTAGTTTCAGTTACGTAAAGTTAGTTATTCGGATAGTGCTTTTAGCTGCTCCTTACATAACATTTTGAATCTATATTTATAAAGAATATACTGAAAAAAATCTTGTTGTTTTATTTGCTCTTTACCGAAGATTACTTAGAAGATTTGAAAAATTCAAAAACCGGTTTATGTCAAGAGGTGATGCAAGTGTATTTGTGGAATCTTTCAAGATTTGTTAGTCCAGAAAACTAAAACGAATTTAAGATTACTCAACCAAAATATAACAAAACTGAATTATTCAATAAATAAGATAAAGGAATTTCCGAAGAAAGTAAAATATTATATTATTTGGGCCTCGAAGAAATGAGATAGTATGTCACTAGGACCTTCTATTGCAGAATAAACGGTGGTTAACGAAATTATTAAAAATATAACTGTAACTCTCTGACTAAATTGACAAAACGATCAATTCACAGAAAAACAATTTACTTACGTAAGCAAAATAACAGAACAACTATTTATTTTCAATATCCAAATTGACAGGAAAAAGAACACGTTACTTATGTAAACAAATTGACAGGACATCTCTTTAGCCTAATTAACCAAAGATTAACCTTTTACTTTGGTATTAAAATATTTTATACCACGTGACTTAGTTAGCCAAAACGTTTACTATGTAGCTTGGTTTTACAATTTATTACAACATTTAGTTTGGAATTACAATATTTTATACCACATGAGTGGTTATCCAAAATGTTGTACAGTGTGTTTAGTTATCCAACATATTGTACGATATACATTGTTTTTACAACATCTTACACCATTTACATTGGTATCACAATATTTTATACCACATCACTTGGATATCCAACGTGCTGTACAGTCTACTTTGGTTCTCCAACATGATATACTATGCAGTTTGGTTTTACAACACGTTACACCATTTACTTACAAAATTTTAAACCATTTACTTTGGTATTACCATCTTTAATACCACACGACATGCGTATCCAACATGCTATACCATCTAGATTGGTTATCCAAAATGTAGTATCATATAGTTTGGTTTTAGAACATCTTACTGTATTCGCTTTGGTATAATAATATTTTATACCACTTGACATGGTTATGCAAAACGTTATATTTTCCAGTTTTGTTATCTTACATTTTTACCACGCAATTTGGTTTTATAACACGTTACACTATTTACTTTGGTTTTACAATATTTTATACCACATGACTTGGTTATCCTACATGTTATACCGTTTCGATTGGTTATACAACATGTTACACCATTTACATTGTTATTACAATATATTATACCACATCTCTTGGTTATCCAACATGTTACAAGACTATTTTGGTTAACCAACATATTGTACCATGGGTTTTGTTAATACCATATTTTATACCACATGACTTGTTTATCCAACATATCATATCATCTAATTTGCTTATCCAACATGTTCTACCATGTAGTATGGTTTTAAAACATGTTAAACCATTTACTTTGATATTTCAATATTTTATACTATATTACATTTTATCCAAAACATTACACCATCTAGTTTGGTTGCCGAACATGTTGTACCAGGGAGAGTGTTTTACAACACGTTCCACCATTTACTTCGAAATTACAATATTTTATACCACCTGTCTTGGTTACCCAACATGTTATACCATCTAGTTTGGTTATCCAACATCTTGTACCATGTAATTTGGTTATCCGAAGTTACACTATTTACTTTGGTTTTAAAATATTTTATACCACCTGACTTGTTTATCCAACATGTTTTACCATGTAGTTTAGTTATCTAACACGTTTGTCATATAATTTGGTTTTACAACCTATTACACCATTTAGTTTGGTACTACGATGTTTTACACCATATGACTTGGTTATCCAAAACGTTGTACCATGTAGTTTAGTTATTAAACATTTTCTACCGTGTAGTTTGGTTTTAGAACATGTTACACCATTTACTTTGCTATCACAACATTTTAAACCTTTTACTTTGGTAATACAATCTTTGATACAACATGAAATGGGTATCCAACACGTTATACCATCTAGTCTGGTTATCAAAAATGTTTTACCATGTAGTTTGGTTTTACAATATCTTACACCATGTACTTTGGTATAACAATATTTTATACTACCTGCCTTGGTTATCCAACACGTTATACAATCTAGTCTGGTTATCCAACATGTTCTACCATGTAGTTTGGTTTTACAACACATTACACCATTTACTTTGGTATTACAATATTTTATATCACATGATTTGCTATCCAACATGTTGTACGATCTAGTTTGTTATCCAACATCTTATATCATGTAGTTTGATTATCCAAAGTTACACCATTTACTTTGATATTACAATATTTCATACCCCATGACTTGGTTATTCAACATGTTATACCATCTAGTTAGGTTATCCAACATGTTGTACCATCGTTTGGTTATCCTAAATGTTATACCATGCAGTTTTGTTATACAAACTGTTAATCATTTATGTTGGTATTTCAATATTTTATACCACCTTACATTTCTGTCCAACACATTACACCATCTAGTTTGATTATCCAACATGTTATACCAGGTAGAGTGATTTTACAACACATTCCACCATTTACTTAGGAATTACAATATTTTGTACCATATGACTTAGTTATCCAACATGTTATACCATCTAGTTCGTTATCTAACATGTTGTACTATGTAGTTTAGTTTTATAACACATAACACCCTTTATTTTGGTATTACAATATTTTATACCAAATGACTTTGTTAGACCAACATGTTGAACCATCTAGTTTGGTAATACAACATTCTATACCATGAAGTTTGGTTTTATAACACGTTAACCCTAAGTTTGGTATTACAACCTGTTAAACCATTTACTTTGGTATTACAACCTGTTAAACCATTTACTTTGGTATTACAATATCTTGTACCATATGAAGTGGGTATCCAACACGTTATACCATCTGGTTTGTTTATCCAAAATCCTGTACCATATAGTTTGGTTTTACAAAACGTGACTCCCTTTACTCTGATATTACAATATTTCTTACAACAAGACATGCTTATCCAACAAGTTATACCATCAACTTTGGTTATCCAGCACATGCTGGATAACCACATTGAAGTACAAACCTAAGGCGTATATCAATAGTTCCCCAAGTCACCATGCCAGCACATACTTATAGCATACATTAATAGTTCCCAAGTCACTATGCCAGTACATACAGATGGCATATATTAATACCTTCCCCAAATAGGTTAATACGTTAAATACTAGGTTAATAGATACGTATGACAGATATTAATACTGCCCCAAGTCACAATACCAGTAACTACATATGGCATACATTAATAGTTCACCAAGTCACAATGATAGTACATAAAATATATATTTCTAGTTGCCCAATTCAGAATGCCAGTACATACCCATGGCATAAATTAATAGTTCCCCTAATCACAATGTCACTACATACTAATGGAATACATTAATACTTCCCAAATTCACAAAGCCCGTATATACATTTGGCATATACTAATAGTTTCCCAAGTCTCAATGCCATTAGATACACAGGGTATATGCTAATAGTACCCCAAATAATAATGCCATTACATACATATGGCATATATTAATAGTTCTCCCTGTCACAATTACGGTACATTCATATCACATATATTAAAAGTTACTTAATTTACAATGCTGGTACATACATATGGCGTATATTAATTGTTCCCCAAATCACGATGTTAATATATACATATGACATAGGTTAATAGTTTCCCAAGTCACATTGCCAGTACAAACATGTGGAATATATTAATAGCCCACCAAAACCCAATTCAAGTACATAATAACACTGACAGTATCTACATATGGGATATATTAATAGTTCTCCAAATTACAATGCCAGTTGATACATATGGCATATATTAATAGTCTCCACAAAATAGCAGTACATACATATGGCATATATTAATAATTCAACAAATCACACATGCCATTACTTCTATATGGCATAAATTAATTGTTCCCAAAGTCAAAATGCCAGAACATACATATGGCATATATCAAGAGTTCTCGAAATCACTATTCCAGTACATACGTATAACAGATATTAATATTTCCCCAAGAATGTATGCCAATACATACATATAGCGCATACTAATAATTTTCCATATAACAATGCGAATACATACACATGGCATATATTAATACTTCACCAAGTCACAAAAACAGTATCTACATACGACATATATTAATAGTTCTCAATATCAGAAAGACAGTACATACATTTAGCGTATAATAATAGTTCCCCACGTCACAATTCCACTACATACATATGGAACATATTAACAGTTCCCAAAACACAATGCCAGTGAATACATTTGGTATATATCAATAATCCCCAAATCACAATGCTACTACATTCATATGATATATATTTATAGTTCCCAAAATTAAATACAATTACATACATAAGGAATATATTAAGAATTCTCCACATTCAGAATGCAAGTACTTACACATGGCATATATTAGTACTTTACTAAATCACAAAGCTATTACACACATAAGATATATATTTGTTGTTCCCCACGTCACAATGCCTATACACACATATCGCAATGTCAGTACAAACATATGGCATATATTTATTGTTCTACACGTCACCATGCAATTACTTGCATATGACATATGTTAGTAATTCCCCAAATGAAAATGCCAGTACATACATATGGCACATATTAATAGTTCCTTAAATCACAATGCTAGTACATAATGATGGCATATGTTAATAGTTCATAAAGATACAAAGCCAGTACTTACATATGACAAATGTTAATAATTCCCCACACCATAATGCAGAACGTTTTATGGCATATATCAATATTTCTCCAAATCTCAATGCCACTAGATACATATGGCATATGTTTATAGTTCCCCAAATCACAATGCTGGTACATACTGCATAAATTAATAGTGACCCAAGTCATAATGCCAGTACATTCATATCTCATATATTAAAAGTTACTTAATTCACAATGCCAGTACATACATATGACATAGATTAATAGTTCCCCAAATCACATTGCCAGTACAAACATGTTGAATATATTAATAGCCCACCAAAACCCAATTCAAGTACATAATATCACATGTATTAATAGTTCCTTAAGTCACCATGGCTTATATTAATAGACCTCTAAACGCAATGCGAGTACATACATATTCCCTAGAGTAATAGTTCCCTATGTCACAATGATAGTACAGATATGTGGCATATATTAATAGTTCCCCAGTCACAATGACAGAACATACATGTAGCATATACTAATAGTTTTCCAAATCACATTGCCAATACATACATACTGTATATATTAATAGTCTCCCAAGTCACAATGCCAATACATACGTACAGCATATTTTAATAATAATCTTTAAAGTAACAATGCCAGTACCTGCAGGTGGCATATAATAATAGTTCCCCAAGTCACAATGCCAGTACATACCTACGGCATATATTAAGAATTCCCCAAGTGACAATGCCAGTACATTTTTATGGCATATATTAAGAGTTGATATATGGATATATATGGATTAACGAGATTCCCACTGTCCCTATCTACTATCTAGCGAAACCACAGCCAAGGGAACCGGCTTGGAGAAATCAGCCACCATGCTGACACATGCCATATGTACATACATATGTGACAATGCCAGTACATTTTTATTGCATATATTAAGAGTTCCCCAAGTGACAATCCCAGTACATTTTTATGGCATATATCAATCGTTCTCCAAATCTCAATAGCACAAGATACATAGTGCATATGTAAATAGTTCCCCAATTCACAATGTCATTACATACGGCATATATTAATAGTGACCGAAGTCACAATTCCAGTGCCTACATATAGCATATATCAATAGTCCCCTAGTCACAATGCCTGTAGATACATATTGCACATGTTAATATTTCCCCAAGTCGCATTGCCAGTACATTCATAAGCTATATGTTAATAGTTTTCCAAATCACACTGCCAGTACATACATTCAGTCTATATTAATAGTCATATTTTAATTATACATTCCAGAGCAACAACGCCAATACCTACAGATAGCATATATTAATAGTTCCCCAAGTCATATTGCCAGTACATACATGTGGCTTATATTAATAGTTCTTCAAATCACACAACCCAGTAGAAACATATTGCATAGTAATATTAATACAACTATGTAGTATATATTAATAGTGATCCAAGTTAAATCTCAGTATACACATATAGCATAAATTAATACTTTTCAAGTCACAACGCCAGTAAACACATACGGAACACATTAATAGTTCCATAAGTCAAAATCCTAGTACATACACATGGCATATATCAATAGTTCTCCATGTCTCAATGCAAGTACATACATATGTCATATGCCAATATGCCCTAAGTCTCAGTGCTAGTGCTTACATATCGCATATAATAATAAATCTGTGAATCTCAATGCCAGTAGTTTCATATGGCATATATTAATAGTTCTTCAAGTCACAATACTAGTACATATATATGGCATAAATTAACAGTCCCAGAAATTACAATGCTCATACATATACATGGCATACATTAATAGATATGCAAATCATCCACGCCAATGCGTACACATGGCATACATTAAACTTTCTCGAAGTCACAATCCCAGTACATACATGTGGCATATATTAATAATTTTCCAAATCACAATACCTATACATATATATGGCGTATATTAATAGTTCCAAAATTCAAATTGCCAGTACATACATGTGGCATATATTAATAGTTCGTCAAATGAAAAGGTTAAGGCATAAGCATGGCATACATTAATAGCGCACCAGATTATAATGCCAGTACAAACACATAGCATATACTAATAATCACAAAAGTCACAATGCCCGGACAACATATGGCATATATTAATAGTTCTCCAAGTGTCAATGTCAGTACATACATATGGCATATATTAAGAGTTCCCCAAGTCACAATACCAGTACACATATTTGATATACATAAGTACTTCCCTAAGTCACAATGCCAGTATATACATATGGCATATATTAATAGTTCTCCAAATCATATTACCTGTTCATACATACAGCATATATTAATAGTCTCCTAATTTATAATGCCTGTACAAACATATGGAATATTTTGATAGTTCTTCAAGTCACAATTCTAGTACATACAAGTGTCATAAATTAACAGTTCCACAAGTCACAATACCAGAACCTAAATATTACATATATTAATACTTTTCTAAATCACAATGCCATTGCATATATATAGCATACATTAATTGTTCTAAAACACACAATTCCAGTACATACATATGGCATATATTAATACTTCCAAAAATGACAAGGTTAATATATAAATATGGCATACGTTAATAGTTCTCCAAGTGACAATGCCAGTACCTACATGTGGCATATATTAAAAGTTTCCCAAATCACAATGCCAACACATATATATAGCATATCTTAATTGTTCCCCAAATCACAATGCTACTACATACATATGGCAAATATTAATAGTTCCAGAAGTCACAATCTAGGTACATAAAGATTGCATATATTAATAGTTCTCCACTCACAATGCAATTAGATACTTATGGCATATATTTATACTCCCCGAAGTCGCAATGCCACTACCTACATACCAGTTTATTACTAGTTCCCCATTCAACCATGCTAGAATATACATAAACCATATATTAATAGTCTCCCAAGTCATAATGCCAGTACATACATGTGGCATACATTAATAGTTATTAAGGTAACAATCCCAGTACATGCATAGGGCATAAATTAATATTATCCGAAGTCTTATTGCCAGTACATATAGAGGGCATACATAATAATTCCAAACGTCACAATTCTACTACATAAAGATAGCATATATTATTTGTGCCGCAATTGAAAATGCAGTACATGTATATCACATATATGGTAGTTCTACAAGTCACAGAGGTAGTACATACATACAGCATATACTAATACTCACCCAAGTCACAATGCTAACGCGTATATATTGCATATATTAATAGTTTTTCAAGTTACAACACCAGTACATCCATATAACATATATTAATAGTTCCCCAAGTCACAATTCCAGTATATGCATATGACATACATTAATAGTTCCCCCAGATACAATATTAATACATACATATTACATATATTAAAAGTGCGCCAGTTCACAATGGCAGAACATCTATGTGGCATATATCAATAGTTTCCGAAGTAAAAATTCCGGTACATACATAGCACATATATTAATAGTTCTTTAAGTCACAATGCCAGTATCTACAAATGGCATATATTAATATTCCAAATCAAAATTCCAGTAAATATATATGGTATACATTTATAATTCCCCAAGTCACAATGCCTGTAAATACATATGTCACACATTAATAATTCCCTAAAGTCACAATTCCAGTACATATATTAATAGTTCACAATCTACCAATGCTGGTACATTCCTATGGCATATATAAATAATTCCCAGGTCACAATATCAGCACATACCTATGTCATATATTAGTAGTACTTTAGTCACAATGCCATTAGATACATATGGCGTATGTTAATAGTTCCTCAAGTCACAATACCAGTACATGCATATGGCATATAACAATAGTTCTCTAAATCTCAATGCCACTAGATACATAGGGCATATCTGAATAGTTTCACAAATGACAATGCCAGTACATACGGCATATATTAATAGTTCCCCAGTCACAATGCAAGTACGTACATATGGCATATATTAATAGTTCCCCAGTCACAATGCAAGTACGTACATATGGCATATATTAATAGTTCCCCAGTCACAATGCAAGTACGTACATATGGCATATATTAATAGTTCCCGAAATTAGAAAGTCAGTAATTACATATGGCATGTATTTATAATTTTCCTAATAACCCACGACAGCGCATACATATATGGCATATATGAATAATTCCGCAAATCACAATACCAGTACATACATATGTTATGTATTAATAGTCTCCAAAGTCATAATGCCAGTAGATACATATAGCATAAATTAATAATGCCCGAAATCGCAATGCCAGTATATTCATTTGGCATATGTTAATAGTTCCTCAAGAATGCATGCCAGTATATACGAAGAGCATGAACTAATAACAATTCCAGTACATACACATAGCATATATTAATAGTCCTCCAAATCACAATTCCAGTACATACATATTGCATATATTAATAGTTCACAATCTACCAATGCTGGTACATTCCTATAGCATATGTAAATAGTTCACCAAGTTGCAATATCAGTACATACATGTGTTGTATATTAATAGTACCCTAGCCACAATGCAATTAGATACATACGGCATATATTAATAGTTCCCCAAGTCGCAATATCAGTACATACATATGGAATATATTAATACTTCTTCAAATAACAATGTCAGTACATCCATATGACATGTATTGGTTGTCCCCCAAGTCACTATCCTAGTACATACATGAGTCATATATTAATATTTCCTTAAGTGACGATGCAATTAGATACTAATGTAATATATTAATACTCCCAAAGTTAAAATGCCACAACATACATAGAGCATGTATTAATAGATTTCCAAATCACACCTGCGAGTATATACATATAGCACATATTAATATTTCTCGTGGTCAAAATGCCAGTACATACATACGGCATACGTGAATAGTCTCCCAAGTAATAACGCTAGTACATACATATAACACATGTTAATAGTTTTCAAGTCTCAAGGCCAGTATCTTCAAAAGGCACATATCAGTAGTTATTCAAATCAGAATGCCAGTACGTACCTTTGCCATATATTAATAGTCTCCCAAGTCACAAAGCCAGGACTCAGGTTATGTTTTCTTAATCATATATTAATTGCCATATATTAATAGTCTCCCAAGTCACAATGGCAGTACATACATATGCGATATATAATAATAGCTTACCAACCTGCAATGCCAGTACAAACACATGACATATATTAATAGTTTTCCAAATCACAATGCCAGTACATCTATATGGCATACAGTAATAGCTCCCCAAATCATAATGACAGTACATACATAAGGCATATATTATTAGTTCCCGAAGTCAGAAAGCCAGTATATACATGAGGCATACACAAACAACTTCCCCTCTCACAATGCTATTAGATACATATATCATATATTAATAGTTCCCACATCACAATACCAGTACATACATATTGCATATATTAACAGTTCCATACGTTACAATGCCATTACATACATATATCAATAGTTCCCCAAGTCACAGTGCTATTACGTACATATGGCAGATATTAATAGTCTCCCAAGTCACAATGTCAGTACATACATATGGCATTTATTGATAGTTCCCCATATCACAATGCCAGTAGATATATATGGCATACATTAATTGTACCATAACTTAAATTGCCAGTACCTACATATGGCATTTATTAATATTTCCCCAAATCACAATGGCAGTACTTATATATGGCATATATTAATCGTTCCCCAAGTCGCAATGCTAGTACATACGTAAGGCACATATTAATAGTTCCTCATGTTATAATGCCAGTTTTTACGTATTGCATATATTAATACTGCCCCGAGTCACAATGTCAGTACGTACATAGGGCATATATTAATATTTCCCCAAATCACAATGCCAGTACATAGATATGTTATATTTTAATAGTTCCCCACATCACAATGCCGGTACATACATATGACATATATTAATAGTCCCGCAAGTCACAATGCTGATACATATTTTTTATTTATACTTACGGTCTCCTAGAACCGCTTTGACTTAATATTTTGATATGATAATTATTGACGGTCTCCAACATATCCATAGGGGCTAAGTTCTCCATTCTTTTAACTTAATATCCTAACTTCCTTATTATTGGTTCCAAGCGATCTAATGTTCGTGAGAAATCGACAAAGGACTCAGGTTATGTTTTCTTAATCATAGGAGAAAAAGGAATTGTTATAGGTAATTCAAGTATCTCTTTCCTACAAACACTTAAGTAGCACGTGTAGTGTGTTTCAAGCATGTTCCAAACGGTTCGGGGTCGTGACTTGATTAAAATCAGCCTAATTATCGACACGCCAACATTTTATTTTGTCTTTCTGTTGGCATAATATGACTTCTAGTTGCAACATATATAGCTACCCTTCTGACCCGTATGTCTTTATACAAAGTTGGTTTGTTTTTGCTACAAGAACTCCCTGTTGTCTAGTAAATACAGAAACTGTATATTGTACCAGTTAGACAGTGTTATCTAATAATTGTAGAAACAATATATCGTACCAGCTAGAGAGTTGCATTTAATAATTATAGAAACAGTATGTTGTACCAGTTAAACCGTGTGATATATTAATTACAGAAGTAATGTAGTATATCAGCTAAAAAAAATGATTTAATAATTCACAAAACAATGTATTGTACTGGCTAGACAGTCTTATCTAATAATGTTTTTGACTTTTCATGTAAGTTTTATATTATAAAAAATGTTTTACTTTATTATCCGAAGAGATTTCTTGAAGACATGAAAGCAGTATTTATGGATTTATGTAATTCTATAGAAAATCCAAAAAGCTGTTTATTTGTTTTTGAATTTCGCACAAAGCTACTCGAGGGCTATCTGTGCTAGCCGTCCCTAATTTAGCAGTGTAAGACTAGAGGGAAGGCAGCTAGTCATCACCACCCACCGCCAACTCTTGGGCTACTCTTTTACCAACTAATAGTGGGATTGACCGTTACATTATAACGCCTTCACAGCTGGGAGGGCGAGCATGTTTGGCACGACGCGGACGCGAACCCGCGAATTACGAGTCGCACGCCTTACGTGCTAGGCCATGCCAGGCCCAATCCAAAAAATAATTTCACAACCGAATTATCTTAAATAAGTTTGTAACCGGCACAGAGGCTTCTTTGTGATAAAAGGTTTGTTTCGATGCCAAAGAATAATGACGAATATAATGTGTTTCGTTTGAACATTCACTCACCTGCTATACACAGTTTGTTTTCTTAACATTCACTCACCTGCGATAAATCACGGTTTGTATTCTATACATTCACTCATTTGAGATATACGGTTTGTTTTCTGAACATTCACTCGTCTGAGATACACGGTTTGTTTTCTTAACATTCACTCGTCTGAGATACACGGTTTATTTTCTGAACATTCACTCACGTGTGATACCATTTTGTATTCTGAATATTCACTCAGTTTTGTTTCTTGTGCACATATGTTTCCTTGACACTGCTGCCATTTCAACTCACGAATTTATACTATTGTCATTGCTGAAAGTTATTAAATTAAGAAATAACTTAGGGTTAAAGAAATTTATTATTAAATGTTGGAGATCTTGTGAATAAAACGTAATTGAAGTCATAGAGTAGAACGACAAAATGCGCAAAGTTCAGTTATACAAATCGTCTCATTCCCTTACCGGCTGTTGGCTGAGAGATAAGCAGAAAGTCCACAAGATGCACGTTAGTTAGCGTTAAGTAAGAAGAAAGGAACTGATACTCTTCCAAACTGTTGGTACATTTGATTGAAGAAAACAGCAAGTGTGAAAAGAGTAACGTACAATATAATGTGTGTTTCTCATAGTAAAGCCACATTGCGCTGAATCCACCGAGGGGAATCGAACCTATGATTTTAGGGTTACAAATCCGTAGACTTACTACTGTACCAATATGGAACTTACGACATAATAAACAAATTTTAAAATTATGCAATTCAACACGAAATGTAAATACGGCCACACGATCACAATCGAATAAAAACACAAAGTTACTTCATCCATGACTAATTCATTTTTTACTTATACCGGAATTTCTATAGGAAAACATTTAATATCATTTATTTGAGAAAGATACAAAGAATACCAAGTCAGTAAACAATACCAGTCAAGTAGCTATAGAGAGAATAATAAGTCAGTGAACAATACTAGTCAAGTAGGTATATAACGAACTATAAGTCAGAGAACAATACCAGTCAAGTAGCTATATGATGAATACTAATACAAAGAACAATACCAGTCACGTAGCTGTATAATGAATAATAAGTTAGTGAATAATACCAGTCAAGTAGCTATATAATTAATAATAATTCAGAGAACAATACCAGTCAAGTAGCTATATAATGAATTATAAGGCAGTAAAAAATACCACTCAAATAGCTATATAATGAATACTAATGCAGAAAATAATATCAGTGAAACAGCTATATAATGAATAATAAGTCAGTGAACAATATCAGTAAAGTAGCTATATAATGAATACTAAGTCAGTAAACAATACCAGCCACGTAGTTATATAATGAATACTAAATGAGTGAACAATACCAGCCAAGTAGCTGTATAATGAATAATAACGCAGTATACAATACCAGTCAAGTAGCTATAATTTGACGTATTAATTGCTAACTCATGAGTAGGAGTACTTATACACGACACGATTGGTTGTACTGGACACATTAGCAGCTAACTTGGGTGTAGAAGTATCTATGCACTATACGATTGGTCGTTTTGGACACATTAACTGCTAACTTATAAGTAAAAGTACTTATACACGATTCGATTGGTCTTATTGAACACATTAGCTGCTAACTTGTGAGTAGGAGTTCATATACACGATACGATTGGTCGTATTGTACACATTAGCTGTTTGTTATCTTGTGAGTAGAAATATTTATACACTATACGATTGGTCGAATATGACACATCAGCTGCTAACTTGTAAGTAGAAGTGCCTATACATGATACAACGGAGGATATGAGCATTTTCAAATCAGTATTTTTCAAATTGGTGAATTTTGAAACTAAGAATTGCGTTTTCTGCTAAATAGTGAACTATACGATCAGGCTGTTGGACTGACTATTGGTTCTAGATTAGCGCCATCTGTAGTTAATATTTTCTTTTTTATCATGACAATAATAGTTGAACGATTGATCGCAACCTCTGAAACCGCCGTAGTTAGATAAATAACAGCACTATCACAATCCTTAGAAACGCAGAATATGTTACCAAGTTTATTAAACGACAACCACAAACGTTCATTCATTAACGTTTACTTCCAATGTGAAGTATACTACAACTAATATTTACTGGCTTCTATTTTGACTTCAAAAGCTTTATAAAAAAAGTGTTTAAAGAAAAGAAACTAAAATATGATCTCCTCGTGCTAGAAACAAATGAAGTATTTATGAAGTGTTTCATTAGGAATTTGATAATATGAAAGAATTATTGACAAAAATAGCTTCATATACATTTTATTGACCAAATACTTCGTTACTGTTTGAAATTGCATCACACCGTTAAAGTATGAAGTTTCTAGATATCACTTTTCTATGGATTGATAAATAGTCTTTGAAAACAAGAAATCAGTACAGCATATCGTGAATTATAATTGAGATGCATTTTTGAAATTAATTAATCTTTACAGCAGTTTTTATTTAAATATTGCATTTTTTATTGAAATTATAAAATTTATTTGTTGGTTCACTTGTTTTCGCTGTAATCATTGTTACACCAGGTTCAATAAGAAAAACGTATTAACTCACGTGAAGGAGAACGCTTATAATGCTATAAACGGGTTTCGATACTCTTGGGGAACACAGTACAGATAGCCAATTGAGCATTTTTGTGGTAACAGTGAACAAAAACAAACACACGAAGGAACGTGCAACTTTAAGATCTACAAACAGAACAAGGATAATTGAACACTCCAGGTGAGCGTGACGTGGTCGTCTGTTCAATATGTGAAAAGCAGAGCCATAGCAACACTTCTGACGATCTTTAAGGAATGTTGAGAAGTATACATATTACCTTTTCAGCAAAATAACAAAGTGAACAATGTTCAGTATAACTAATAACTATCTTGTCGTAATTCAATACTAAACAGAGAGCTTGCTTACATACAGACCGAAAGAACCGGCATTGCCAGGTGGTTAGGGAACTCGACTCGTAATCTGAGGGTTGTGGGTTCGATAACCCTCGTGTAACTGTCCGTGAAGTCCAAAACAAATAGACACACAAACCGATGCAAGAAATCAACCAAGAAAATATATTGTAATTCTAAATACAAATAACATTAAAAGAACGATAGTGCTTCCCAACAAACATGGTATAGATCATTTTCTTTCCTACAAAGTTCGTAATTTTGGTGACTTTCGGTAACGCCCTCAGGTAAAGAGCAATTGAATTACAATTTCAGCAATAATCTATTGTTTGTAGTTAAGCACAAAACTGAATAATGTGCTACTTGTGGCCTGCACGTTACAAGTGTCGAAACAGCCTTGTTAGTATCGAACTCATAGTGTGGTGCGTCTATATCAATTCTTTGTTACTCCTTCATTCACATAATACAAAACTCTTGCGCAGAAAACAAAATGTCTTGTAAACCATGTGAAAGAACAGTTATTAATTTTATTAGAAACGTGTATATTGAAGACCTTAACCCTTTGTAGCCGTATTAGAAATAAGTGATTCTTTTCATAATTGTATTATTAAGGGTAGTTTAGAAGTTATGAAATAACTTCAACAGTTTTTACGAAAGAATATTCAACTAACAATTTAAAACAAAACTCAAAGTAAACGTTAAAGACATTTGGTGATAATATTAGTAACACTGGTAACAACTTTAACCACCTTGGTTTTGTGAATGGAAAATATAACGTAAGAACCAGTTACAAATGTTAATTTGTCTGAATTTGTCTTTCCAAAAACAGAGAATGCAACTGAAGTTACATAAAACGCCTAATAAGTGTAAGTATACTACTAATTTAATTAATACTGTCACTAAATCTATCTCTGGTGGCACAGTGGTATGTTTGCGAACTTGCAACTCTAGAAACTTGGTTTCGATATCCGTGCAGGACAGAGCACAAATAGCTCAGTGTACATCACTGTGTTTATCTTTAAACAAACTATGCTCTTCGTAATGAACAAATATACAAACAATTAACTAATATTTCTATGCAAACAATTTTTCTTCAAGTTAACTGTTTCAAAATCCATGTATTTTCATAAATTCTTAAGACAGTTAACAACATCTAGCTCATATGCTGTCACTTTCCAATATATTAAAGACTTAATAATCTAGATTTTGGCCGGTGTGAAATATATCTCTCAAACTTACATTGAAACGTGGTAACAATAATAATTATACACCACATTATTTAGAATAAAGTAACAATACCAGCAATAACTTATAACGATGTAATAATAATAATTATACCTACATTACTTAAAACAAAGTAACAATACTAACTATAACTTATAATGATGTAACAATAAAAATTATTACCACAGTATTTAGAACAAAGTAACAATACCAGCAATAACTTATAACGATGTAACAATAATAATTATATATATATAATTATACTCCCCATTATTTAGAACGAAGTAACAATACTAACTATAACTTAATACGATGTAACAATAATAATTGAACTCCACATTTTTTAGATCAAAGTAACAGTACTAACTATAACTTATAACTTTAATATCAGTATTAGTTATACTACCCGATTTATCCACTATTAGTTCTTTGTATTTTTATTGTTTATTATTATATTTTTATTATAAAGATTGTTTAGCATTGTTAGCTTAATATATGCATTTAGGACTAACATAATTCTCCTTAGCTCATCAATGTTTGTCGGATATTATTGGGATTACAATGAATTAGTGAGTAATATATAATTTATAGGTAGAAACATTAATGCTACGTAAGCCGGAAGTTTCAGTTGACTTGGCCTTGAAGTTTAGTCAAACTAAACCAGACACCAATGTCTCTCTCTATCTATGATTGCCCAATCTCCCAAAGTTAACTCTCCTGGAACGCTGGGCTTAAGTGATCAATAATTATCACTTTATATTTATCTTGAAAAGATAGACGGTTTTCGAAGGCACTGGAATTTGTTTGTTTTCTGAAATTTTTAGCAAAGTTTATTAATCAGTGATATTAAAAAGTAACTAAATATGTGTCCCTTAAAAATAAATATAATTACCTGAACTAGTTGCAGAAATCTCTGAATAAATAAAATGCTTTTCCCTAAAGAGCTAATTTTGTACCAGTTTATTTAACCTCTGAAAAGCTCAGTTGGAAACTTTAATGTTAAAGTGGTGTATTATCAAGAAACAAAGATAATAATTTTATATTGTCTGAAGTTTAACCACGGATTTAACAATGTGAAAACAAAACACGTGAAAAATATTTGATTTTAATAATTATGGAGAAACTTTAAGACCAATGTAGGAAGTACACCTACTGGTTGTTGGTGGAACATAAAAAATATTAACTGCATTGCGACAATAATAAGCTTGAAAGGCTGTCTAGAATAACTAATGTATAGTAACTTACAACAAAATATGAGCTACTAAAATTAATCCAGTTTCTTGGGTAATCATCTATGCTTCTACATATTGTATTAAATAAATATAAGAATAAAATAAGAGTTATTAGTTCGTGAATGTCATTATTACGTCATGGCTGTCTCGAACAGAGCTCTTTGTGATTACTGGTTGATGGTTGGTTAAGGATAAAGACTTTCTGAGAATAGAAATACCACGTGCTAAGCGATTAATGATGATTGTATATTAAAATATTAACTTACAGTGCATACTTCATCATTGTCTTGTGCAGAACTCTGTAATTAAAGACAGTGTTTTTAAACTGTTATTTAATACAAACAATCAAAGAACAGTTAATGATCTGATATATTTCTCCAGTGTGCAATTCACAAAGTTCACATAATCACTTGTCCAGTGTCAGCCACCTGTGTTCAGAATAAAGAAAACAAAAACAAACTTTTATAGTTTTTCGTCCACTTCATCACTCTTGAAACTACTTGATTTACGTTACCGATTATTCGGTGAATTTATGATGAAACATTCCATAAAATAGGATGAAATATTTTCTTTCAACAATTTTTTTTTTTTACAAATTATATTACTTTCAGTTTATTCCTAGCGCGTGATTTATTCACTAATACCTACACCTGTCATTAACACGTTTTTGTTTAGTTAAAAGTGAAATTCTTTAAATAAAATAAGTTTGGGTAAGTGTTTTTTTTTACTCATCCAGACAACTTCCACTAGTTACAAGTCTTCAGCATAATTTCCGTTGTTATTGTTAGTGTAAATATCTATATATACGTATAGTATCAATAGAGGTTTGACCGAGTCATATCAAAATGATTTTGGAGGTTCGCCATGTTACGGTCCGTGTATCCATATCCGGTCATGTAAATTGACAGCAGGTCCTCAGCATAAGGTTTCATGTCAAAAGCGAGTCACTCTTCCATCTATTTAATGTAGGAGGAAAACAGTTTTCCAACACCCATTTTAACAGCTCGATTGAAAAATAAAATGTATATGCACTTTCTCAGTCATTTTGAATGGTGTGTTTTATATTAAACAGTAGAACTACACGTTTCATGTTTAACATATGCGACAGTTGCACTGATATGTGGTGGAAGCAGCTTGTGTGCATACAGCCTGTGTCGCTTTTCTCAGTAAAGGTTCTTCCTGACTGTGTTACTACTATTGCCAAGGACATACAGATGACTTTTGCCACTGACCTGTTATAACATATTACACTTTGCTTCCCACTGTTTAGATACACGTCTCTTTATGAACCTTAAGTTTATAGAATTACAAGGAATAGCCTCATCTTGGAAATTCTTATCATTATTTGCGATCAAGACGGCAGGAGTATAGGGTGAAAGGACTTGCAGATACAAACTAGATTATCAGGTTTTAGTTTAAGTTTTCAAAAGAATCATATGGGTGGATGATTATTATTGATTATTCATTGCCAACTACTCAGCACAAATTTAATAAATTTATGACATTATCCCAATTAGAGAATATTTAGTGTCACGTAATATTAGCTTTAAGCAATTAACATAAATAAGGATGCTTGACACGGCTGTAACAATTACTTAGGGGAGATGACAAGAAGCCGTTAACCTAAATTCTGTAGCGTTACTGGAAAGGGAGATACTGGCACTGTGTTAGAGAGGAAAACTACCACCATGTATTTTAAAGTTGATTCTGTAAAGTATAGATCTGTTCTCAATAATAGGGTTGTGATTCTAAAGCTAATGTTGGTTACTATCGAATGTCACTTTTTTATTGTTGTGGTTCGTTGGTGTGTGTTGACAAAAAGTCTTGGTATCTAAACGAAATAACCTTAGTTGTGAAATAAAGATATGGCCAAAAGGTATTAAGCATGTGAATAAAAAAGATGACAACACAATTGTCAGGAAAACTTTATTGTATTGACAAGAAATATTTTAGTTAGCTAGGCTATTAATATTTTTACCCACCATTATCTCCATGGTTCGACAACAACAAAAAACGTTACTTGATAAACTAATGAATGATTATTTATTTTAAAATTCATATCAATGTTATAAGTGCAGTTGCCAGTTACTGTAAAACTCACATCAATGTTATAAGTATAGCTGCCAATTAGTGTAAAACTCATATCAATGTTATAAGTGTAGCTGTTAGTTACTCTAAAACTTACATCAATGTTATAAGTGTAGCTACCAGTTACTGTGAAACTCACGTCAATGTTATAAGTGTAGCTGCCAGTTACTGTAAAACTCACGTCAATGTTATAAGTGTAGCTGCCAGTTACTGTAAAACTCACGTCAATGTTATAAGTGTTTCTGATAAGATTATTATATCTATACAGTTCACCCCACGGTCAGTGTATTGAGAATACAAAATCCTGCTACCAGGTTGCGTTTATTGAGCGCCATGGTTTGGCTCATAACTTCTAATAAATATAATTAAAATATTTTTTATTAATAAACTCATTAAGAAATTTCATTTCAGAAAATGTATAATTTTTATGTTGGTAAATACTGGTTCTTTTATAAGAAAATCTGTAATAAATAAATAAATCTGTAATAAATATTTGTAATAAAAACACCCACAAAAAGAGTTTGTCGTGAAATAAGAAAAAAATCAGTTTAATATAAACATTGACAAAGTTAATTTTATAGTAATAAAAATTTTAGAATATTTAATAAAATGTTTTGTCATGGGCTTTTTCGAACACCTACGTTTAATTATTAATCAGTAATTATCTTCTTTATTACTAAACAGTTTTATTCTACATTTTGGGTGTTATTGTGCTGCCATCTTCAGGGAAGTCCTGACAAGTAGTAACAGTGTTTCTGACTGTACAAAATTGATGTAAATGTAGACCAAAGACAACAGTTGCTCTAATCTCACAGTTTAATTAAAGTAAGCAGCAAATAAAAACAGCGAACGTTACATCCTGTTTTACAAATAGTGTTAAACGTTATCCGGCTGTACAGGTCGTATTAAAATGTGTAATAAACATTATCTGGCTGTACAATTCCTATTAAAATGTGTGATAAACGTTATCTGGTTGTATAGGTCGTATTAAAATGTATAATAAATGTTCACTGGTTGTACAAGTAACGTTAAAATGTCTAATAAATGTGCACTGGTTATACAAGTAACTTTAAAATGTCTAATAAATGTTCACTAGTTGTACAAGTAACGTTAAAAAGTACAATAAATGTTCACTAGTTGTACAAGTAACGTTAAAAAGTACAATAAATGTTCACTGGTTGTACAAGTAACGTTAAAATGTATAATAAACGTTTTCATAATTAACGTGCAACGAAACTTTGTGTTTTCTAATACTGAACAGAAAAGATTTTGACAACGTCTCATTGAGACACTATATTTTATCCTAAATTTTCTATAGTAATTGTTAACAACCTAACTGCTTTTATAGAAAATATCATAACCTTTCACTGAATCTCAAGAAACTTTGGAAAAAAAGTTAATGAGAGATAACGCCATTAGAATCCATCATCTGTTAGACTCGTTACCTTTGTACGTGATGTATGGTTGTGATTCAAAAGAATATTATATCTTTCTTGGAATCTAACTTTCTTATATTTTTCTTTAAATGGGATTTCTAATCTCTTATGAAAAGAAACTGGTATTGTCAGTTGATTTTCGGGCTAACTTCCATCACACTTTTTTGTTCTTATTCATGATATTTTTATATCTAAATATTATATTTTATTTTTCATTTAAAGTATACTTCTATTTGCTTATTACGCACCCTAGTGCTTTCATCAGTTGATCTTTATCGGTAAAAGTATATATTTAAGTAACTTATATTAGAGAAAAAAAGGCCCATGAAAATATGAATATTACACCAAAACAACTGTATAAGATACTAAAATTACATAATCAATACCTTAGCATAGAGGGCGCTAAGGAAGCATTGTGTTTCAAAATTTAATAGATAATTGAAATCAATATTTCACTTTTATACAAAGTTAAAAACGTAATTGAGATCATATCAAAGTGTTTACAATTTTTAAAGCTTATATCTGATAGATTTGACATATGTGCAAATACCATAATTGTTTATCTGTTAGATTTAGCAGAAAGCTACTCATTCTGTTCAAAATTTTTAAATATCAGACCAGAAGAAAGCAGAAGTGAACACCAACTACCAGTTAATGGAATTTGACCGTTAATTTCTATAATACACCCACGGTCCCAAACTATTTATATTCTAGGAAAGAATATTTTTCGTTTTCATCTCTTTTGACAGGTGTGAACATCTTGTTTTATTCTCTTCCACCAGAATAATCTGTTGTCTCTTTCACACTACAGGCGGGAAAAAAAAAAAAAAAAAAAAAAGAGAGAGAGCGAAAAGAAAGATTGCGGCTCTCAGAGTCAACATTTACAGCAGAAAATCAGTAACTGTCTAGTACATACGATAAAAATGGTTGTATTTGAATAAAGGTCGCTATACTTAATATGACAATGATGAAAATCGACGGCATGTACTAATAGGAATTTATAATATTGTTGTTTGTACTCCCAGGATGGACAGGCATACCTCTTTACAACTTTCGTTAAGTTATATCAATTCTATCACAGTTTTTCTTAGATTTGTCTGATTTTGTTTCGAGAGAAGAGATCCATGTCTGTCTCCAGAGTTGTTTAGAAACACTTCCTCAGGACCTTCTGACAGTATGTAATGGTTCTAGAACAATACAACTATAGCGACCTCTTGTGAAATACCGTCTCAAAATAAATTCGTAAACATTTAATGTGTTGGAACCTACAGTGTTAGAGCTAGTTATGGAAACACGCTGGTGATAAAATATATTAATGACGAAGAGCAAGTTGTAACATTTAACTGGTCAGTTAATTATTCGTACGTGACATTATTATAGAAAACATGGAAGAAAATCGAATACGTTGTACAGTATATTAATATTTTGTATTTACTTTCAACAGAGCAGTACACATTCTTTAATCCATATCACTCGCATGGGGGCACTCCCGTTTTTGTAAAATGAGAAACATGATTCTTTCTTTTTTGATTCACCATATGTTTATGAAATTTCACTCAAATTACAATTTCACATTTCTCCCCACCCCTGAAAACATTTCTGCGGACGTATTTAATTACCCGCAACAATTCAGACAGATTCTTTGTTGCCTCATGCCCAAGCAACCTCAGTAGTTACTATAACGTTACAGTAACATTAACACAAGGTACAATATTGTATTTTAAAAACTGCTGGTATGGATATTAAAACTTCAATCAAAATAACGTACATAACAACTTTTCCATCGCCTTAGGTCATCTTCAGGTTAGCAAAGAGAGTTTGCAACTGAAGTAGCAATAATAACTGAACCAAACTAATGATTTCATAGGATTCATCAAAGAACTTCGTTTCGACGAGGCACCAGGTAGGTTTTGTACAGACAGTTTTACGTCACGGTGAACTACATATTATATAAACATTAATAAAGGTTTTATAGATAACATATGGAATAACGGGAGCCTCGAGTGGTGCTTTATTTGCGACTTATTCTCTACTCTAGTAATCTGGTAATGAGTGTCTTTACTCTTAGCTTTATTAAATCTCAGATGTCTGGTTTTCTGTAAAGCATCGTGTTATAAAACGTGATTACATCAGCGCTGTTTGTTAATTTTCAGTTAGACAAGCATGTACTATGTGCACAACTATTTCAGTGTTTTTTTTTCTTGTTCTTAAAACGTATTTAATTACTCACTCAGTAACTGCTCAGTATGTCTCGCGAGTCGTTAAAAAAATTAACCATGCCCTAATAAGTTATCTACTTTCTAGTGTGTACCGTAGAAATCCAGTTTAAGGTTTAATAAAATTACACATGTTAATCTGCTTTCATACAATGTTGGAAAGCTTATCCATAAAGCATAACATTACACCTACCGATACATTTTCCTTGAATAAATGAGAAAAAATCGCATCTGATGAAAAATTAGGACTAGTAGTGTCGTTTGATCTTGGAGTCGGCAAACACCAGTTAGTGTCAAGTTCAACACAGTAACACTCGCTCTTGTCACGAAAATTAGTTAGTAACGTGAAGTTGGATAAACGAGGTAATGCACGTTACAGCCTGAGGCGTCTACATCAAATTTCTAATTGATTCGATGGGCTGAAGATGTCGCTGATCACAGTTTTGTTGGATAACACCATTTAACATCAGACCTTCAGTTCAGGCTCTTGTAAATTGTAGCTCCAGGAAGAAGGTATATTCATTTTATTATATCTTCCAATGAATTTATTTTCTGGAACAAAGAAAGGTGACAAGTGAAAAATAAAGACAATAAGATGTACGTCAAGATGAAATAAATGAGCTTTGAAAAGTTCAAACGTGAAACTAGAAAATTTTAAAAAATGAAGTCTAGCATTAGCTTATTGATCCACTTGAGTCAACGTGACAAACAATTTCACTGTTTTTATGTTTATAAACAATTTTTATACTTCGTTCTACACAATACCCTAGTCACACCTAATCTTAACTGACAGATAAGAAGCAACGCAGCTAGTCCACAGCACCTATTACAAAATGATTTAACTGTCAATCTTATAAAGTACTCACTAATCCAAAGCGTGGATCGCGATTTCGTGTAAATGGCACGATCCACTAAACCTCGGGCCACAGTTTGGCACATGCTCGGCCAGTTTCTTAAATTGGATAATAACAAGTGTTAACTGATAGTAAATATTAAAAATATAATAGCGATCTCAGCACCACAGTATATCATGGAGTTTGAATACCTTACATTAAAACGATTTTGTAACGTCAGCATGCCGTTACTGTCTATGTTGCCATTTCTAGACATACTCTTATCTGAAGACAGTGCATCTTGAGAACTTTTCTGCAGCATAGCTTCCTCTGTGAAACGCTCCGTCGTAAGGCTGTCACGTCCAAAACACACCACTCCTCCCTGCTTGCTATTTACATTCCATCTTGTGTACGAGAACCATGATTTCCAAACATTCGTTTGAGCAGTCCAATCGTAAATACATTCATAGACACTAAAGCATCTAGTAGCTTGACCAGAACGTCTCCGTATCGAATAGCTGAAATACCAGTTTAATTTTCCATGTTCAACCTTTAATCAATGAGGAATAACTTGATAATACTACCTAAAGAGCCCCCCCCAATGGCACATTGGTATGTCTGTGGACTTACAACGTTAAAATCCAGGTTTCGATACTCGTGATGGGCAGAGCACAGATAATCTACTGTCTAGCTCTGTGATTAATTTCAACAAACAAAATAAGCGACCTAAATAACTTCATCCATATGTTTAACCTTTAGTTAATGAGTTATAACATAGCTGTACGACCTGAAGAACTTCGTCCATATGTTTAATGTCATACAAATGAGTAATTATAAAGCGAGTTATAGCCCGTTTTTGCAAAATTGCCAGTAATTCTACAAAGGAAAGAAAGGTCATTTTTTGATGTTGATAGATATATGAATAGATAGATAGAAGTAAGGAAAACATAAATATATAGATAGATAAACATAGCTAAACTGATAATGGAAATAACTACAGATAAATGATAAACAGAAATAGATACAACTAAGTATAGAGAGGAAAATACAAACCTTCGATCCTTGTTAGCCAATGTGATGCTAATTCAATAGGAACACCTTCATTGTCTATAGGAATTACATTAAGCGATTAGTTATTACTTTATAGTGATATTGGTGATAGTAACAAGCTTTTATTTTTCTGTATAAGATGAAATCCAACCATCAAATGATAATTCCCTGCAGAGCAGATAATTTCCCTTCATCTTCAGGATGTATTTCTACAACAACCATAGAGAATTCTATCAGTGAATTTCCCCTTTTAAGGATATATTTCTTGTTTGTTTTGAATTTCGTGCAAAGCTACTCGATGGTTGTCTGCGCTAGCCGTCCCTAATTTAGCAGTGTAAGACTAGAAGGAAGGCAGCTAGTCATCACCACCCACCGCCAATTCTTGGGCTACTCTTTTACCAACGAATAGTGGGATTGGCCGTTACATTATAACGCCTCCACGGCTAAAAGGGCGAGCATGTTTGGTGCGACCGGGATTCCAACACACAACCCTCGAATTACGAGTCGAACGCCTTAACACGCTTGGCCATGCCGGGCCCGAGTATATTTCTACAAGTGCCATAGAAAATTCTGTCAATTAACTTTCCTTATCTTCAGGGTATATTAATACAAGAGCTACAGGGAATTATTTCCCAGTGTGTTCTTTTATCGGAATATTTATGCCTCAACTTGAATTGCGAATGATATTTTAAGATTTTGGTTTCTGTTTTCGACATTGTTATTAGTTTACTGGTGTAACAAATAGCTTAAAAAGAAGGAAAATCAGTATCAGCTAAGTGACGTATATAGAAAAGTAGAAAATTTCCTATACTCAAAAATAAAAACTCATCTGTTCGTAAGACAAAATTATATTCTTGTTAAGCAACCAAAATAAAATCGATTTTTCAGCGTATGGAAAGTTTAAATTTATTTCCTGGAAAATAACGTACTCTAAATAAATTACTTTGTTAACTACACATAGTAGTACAGAGCCGTAACTATGCCAACAAAATACAGGGCGTGCAGGAGCAACCCTCGTGATTAAGAAACTGAAATTTTTCGATACTTATCACTATTACTCGAACAATGAGATCAAAATGAAAAATGCGAATCGAGTTGATTGTTCACCAGCACATCAAAACTATTTTATTTGAATCACAGTTACAAGCATTTTCACCTGCACACCAAAATCTATTTTATTTTAATCATAGCTACAAGCATGTTCACCTGCACACCAAAATCTATTTTATTTTAATCACAGTTACAAGCATGTTCACCTGCACACCAAAATCTATTTTATTTGAATCACAGTTACAAGCATGTTCACCTCCACACCAAAATCTATTTCATTTGAATCACAGTTACAAGCATGTTCACCTGCACACCAAAATCTATTTTATTTGAATCACAGTTACAAGCATGTTCACCTCCACACCAAAATCTATTTTATTTTAATCATAGCTACAAGCATGTTCACCTGTACATCAAAATCTATTTTATTTTAATCCTAGTTATTAACACGTTCGTTAACACGTTGAATCACAGTTACAAGCATGTTCACCTCCACACCAAAATCTATTTCATTTGAATCACAGTTACAAGCATGTTCACCTGCACACCAAAATCTATTTTATTTGAATCACAGTTACAAGCATGTTCACCTCCACACCAAAATCTATTTTATTTTAATCATAGTTACTAGCATGTTCACCTGTACATCAAAATCTATTTTATTTTAATCCTAGTTATTAACATGTTCGGCATGGCCAGGTGGATTAATCTGAGGGTCGCGGATTCGCATCCCCGTCGTACCAAACATACTCCCCTTTTTAGCTGTGGATGCGTTATAATGTGACGGTCAATCCCACTATTCGTTGGTAAAAGACTAGCCTTCCCTCTAGTCTTACACTGCTAATTTAGAGACGGCTATAGATAGCCCTCAAGTAGTTTTGCGCGCACTTCAAAAAACAAACAAAACATGTTCACATCAAAATCTATTTTATTCTAAACATTAATTAGCAGGCTCTCGTAAGTTTTTTAAAGAATGAATATCTTATATTTAACATTTATTTTTGAATAAATAAATGAATTTGTTGAATAATAAAAAGTCCATTGTTCATTTACACTTGATTGAATCTCTATTTATTGCTTTGAGTGTTTGTTTTTGATACACGCAAATGTTCAATTGTTGAGGCAAAGAACGAAATTACGTAGAATAAAATAGTTTATCCAATGTATACTACAAAATAAAATCTAAAATATGTTATCCAAATAAACATAAGACTGTTGTTAAGCTTCAGAAATATCATAAATCGTAAAGAATGTTTGAAGATATAATACATAAAAATACGATGGCTCATGAAATGTTTGAAGTTAAAGTGTTTAAAAATGTTATATCTCAGCAACAACTAATTAGGTGAATTACAGTATAGATGTGATATTCCAACAACAATTAGTTGAATGAACTACAATATAAATGTTTTATCCTAGCAACAATTAGTTGGATGAACCACAATACAGATTTTATAATTCACCAACAATTAGTCTGATTAACTACAGCAGGGCCCGGTATGGTTAGATGGTTAAGGCACTCGATTCGTAATCTGGGGGTCGCGGGTTCGAATCCCTGTCACACCAAACATGCTCACCCTTTCAGCCGTGAAGGCGTTATAATGTAATGGTCAAACCCACTATTCGCTGGTAAAAGAGTAGCCCAAGAGTTGGCAGTGGATGGTGATGACTAGCTGCCGTTCCTCTAGTCTTATACTGCTAAATTAGGGAAGGCAGTTAGTCATCACCGCCAACTCTTGGGCTACTCTTTTACCAACGAATAGTGGGATTGATCGTAACATTATACACCCCCACGGCTGGGAGGGCGAGCATGTTTAGCGTGACGCGGGCACGAACCCGCGACCCTCGGATTACGAGTCGCACGCCTTACGCGCTTGGCCATGCCAGGCCTAGGTGAATGAACTACAACATAGATGTTATATCCCAGCAACAGTTAGTAGGAACAACTGTGCCATAGAGAAAAAAACTCATAAGTTAAGTGACTCCGTTATGGACGTACCATGAGTATATATTCTGATTACCTTCGTTTATTAGACTGTATCGTTGTTCTTTCGGGAAAACCAGTATGACTTCCCCAGATTGTTGCTTTTGTCGCTTAAACACCAGTTTATGCTACTTATGCATTGTTAATGTCCTTTATATACTAGTTTAACGTAAGAGACGCATTGTTCTTATTCCTTGTAAAGTACTTAAACTTATCTGTTGCATTATTGTTATTCATTTTTACTAGTTGAACTTATGTGACAGATTTTTGTTATTCTTTATGAACTAGTTGAACTTCCGTGATGCAATGTTGTTATCCCTTGTATGCTAGTTGAATTTATGTGATGCATTGTTGTTATTCCTTGTAAACCACTTGAACGTATGTGATGCATTAATCTTATTTCTTATAAACTAGTTGAACTTATGTGATACATTGTTGTTATTCCGTGTACACCAGTTGAACTTATGTGATGCAATGTTGTTATTCCTCGTACGCTACTTGAACTTATGTGATGCATTTTTATTATTTCTTATGACCTAATTGAACGTATGTGATGCATTAATCTTATCCCTTATAAACTAGTTAATCTTATGTGACGTATTGTTGTTATTCCTTGTAAACTAGTTGAATTTATGTGATGCATTGTTGTTATTCCGTGTATACTAGTTGAATTTATTTATTTTTTTGAAATTTCAATAATATTCAAAGAATAGTTTGCGAAGTTTAAGTTTTTCAAAAGTTATTTGAATAATCCAATAACTAAAATATTACTTTTATATATAGTGAGGAAAAAAAGAAATAAATGAATCAAAAGTAAATTTATGTCAAAATTATTTTTATCGACACTTCTGTAGAGATTTTTACTCTCAATTAACTTTATTAAAATAGTTCGATCGTCTCTGTAGTTCTCTTTTTTGTATATAAATGTTGGCCACTAGATGGTAGCACTTATGATAATTAAAGTTATAATTTCGAAATGGTAACTGCTAGTCATGAAACAGACGAAATGTAAGATCGTTTTTACTATAATTTACAGATTTTATAAATTATACATTATTAGACTCTCGGTATAAATTATAATATATCACGAAAGACATATTGTTGTTTTTAGATTATGCAACAATTTTTCTATACCTAAGTACTTTGAAGACGGGTTAAGTATTCTAAAATCAGTAACAAACTGATGTATAAACGGTATTCCAAGCTAGATAATTGATTCCAAACATATAGACTGAACAGATTACAAATAAATTTCAAGATCAAATATTTCGTTGAACTAAAAATTAACCTCCCAGTGACTCAGATATCAGTCTGAATGCTAAACGCTAAAAACATGGTTTAGACACCCATGGTTAGCTCTCTGCTTAACAAAAAAAAAAAAACAAAAAACTATAAACATTGAGTAAGGCTGTTATACTAGAATTTTGATAACTCATTAGTGATATACTGGTTTGTATGAGAACCGTAAAGATACAGTGTAAACTCTTCCATTAATATTTCTTTTTTAAATGATTATGAACAATTAGTTGAAAATATTTTGAAAAATGTTTATTTAGCTCATTTGAAGTTTATTTTGAGAAGACATTTCAAAGGAAACCTGCGCAAATAAATCAGAATGGAAGTACTACATTAAAACAGCAAGATCAAGTTACTGATAAAAAAAATTGAATTATTTAAACAAGCTTTAACACCTACAACAAAAACGCTGCATATATTAGAAGGAACACCAGGGTACAGACCACAATATGGGATAAAAATGTGCTCCATTACACAAAGAATAACAATATGTACATATTTTTGTGAATATGGTATCGTAACGTCGTATTGGTGAAGTATAAATGAGTTCCAACAGTCCTCCAACGGTTCAGTGGCAAATTCATAGAGTAACAACGTTACAATTTGGCGTTCGAATCCCACGGTAAACACAATTCCAGATAGTTGATTTCGATATTTGCGGCAGCAGCCGTGTTCTAATGTTAGACTGGACGACTATGACGTATCAAATCACATCACTAAACAGTTGTCTGTTGTCTGTCAGTCAGTCATCAGACACTAAAATGACATCACATAAGTACACGAACGTTCCAATTTATCTGTCGTGACGTTTGTAAGAGGTGCGCATGCCATGAACCACGAGAACAACTGTGCACTCTGTAGGTTACAACACAGCATGACATATGAACCTCTAAAGCAAGAAATAAAACTATTTGTTACTCTTCATATTACTTTGATTTACTCTTGAAGCAGAACTCTTTCAGAGATCCTGCGGAAGTACATCTAGTAGATTAGTTTGTTATGAAGTATAAAGATACATAATATACTCGTGGTTGCGCACCTCTTACAGACGTCACGACAGATAAATTGGAACGTTTGTGTACTTATGTGATGTCATTTTAGTGTCTGACTGACAGACAACACACAACTGTATAGTGATGTGATTTAAAACAGGTGGCCGACCCCCTTTCAGGGAAATTATCTAAATTACTTGTTATCTTATTATTATTTCAGGACATCAAAAGTTAATTTCATTTTACAAAGTTATTCATCAAATTTTATTAACTTAGTTTTAAACATAAAAATTCATTCATCAAAATATATTTCATTTTGTTTCTGGTAATTTAAAATGAATATTTTACATCAACAGTTATGATCAACAATTAATAGAAAAAATGGCACTTTCAATTCAATTTTAGAAAATATAATTACCTTATAATCGTTTGATACGTCATAGTCGTCCAGTCTAACATTAGAACACGGCTGCTGTATACCTCCCGCAAATATCGAAATCAGCTATCTGGAATTGTGTTTACCGTGGGATTCGAACGCCAAATTTTAACGTTGTTACTCTATGAATTTGCCACTGACCCGTTGGGGACTGTTGGATTTATACTTTATACTCATTTATACTTTACCAATACGACGTTACGATCCCATATTCACAAAAATATGTACATATTATTATTCTTTGTGTAATGGAACACATTTTGTGTCCCATACTGTGGTCTGTATCCTAGTGTTCCTTCTAATATATGCAACGTTTTTGTTGTAGGTGTTAAGGCTTATTTAAATTCGAACCTGCGACCCTCAGATTACGAGTCGATTGCCATAACCACCTGGCCCATTAAGTCTCTTTAGCTAAGTTTCATGAGGTGGTTAACTACTGTTGTTAGCCTTTTCAAGAAGCTTTCAATAGGCTTGGAAGGAGGCCTGTGGTTGAAGGAGTTGAACCAACCAGTAAAATAGGTGGTTGTACCTCTACTGCTATGATTTTATTAACTTATCTTCACAGAATACGGTATTATATTTTTATGTCGAACTGTTTTTGAGTGTTCTGTGTCAGTGTTATTTGTAACGAAATTAAAGACAAGTTTGATTATCGGAATAGGAAGTTATATTTAAATTCTATTTTAGTTGTTTAGCGCAAAGGTGTATAATTGACTAACACGGGAGTTCAACTATAAGCCAACTGTGCCACAAGGTAATAATTAAAGTTTAATTATTTATAAGGCTAAAATCCAGTATTGAAATTGTCGCGGTAGAGAGATTGCAGATATTAATTTTGTAATTTGCGTCGAAACATCAAGAATAACATATAAAAAAAATGGAAAAAAGGTTAATTGAAAATTTATTTTAAATGATGTATAATTCCCGCTTTTATGGCTAATAATTATTTGCCCATGCGTGAATTTATTTTATTTATGGACTACGGGGTTTTCAAACTTTTGTGCAAGAGAGCCGCACCCTGATTATGGATGTTATGATTCAGAGGATGAATTGAGTGTGTGAAACTAGATATATGTTATTTATTTATTTCGCATGTTTGAGAAAAATCACAAAGTTAGGAGGTATTTTCATAGCCACTGTTTTCGTGACTTCTATATCTGAATAATTTAGTGACATTTTCCATGCTGAACGTCTCTGAAGAACCATCGCGATACGTGAGCCGTTAGAGACGGTTTGTTGGTTCCCGTAAGTGGGCAATACAGTCACCGTGAACGTCGTACAATTTAGTGTTAACTTTTTAATTTTAGGGTTCGTGGAATTGAAGATTATTAGGTAAGGTTAAAAATATAAATCATATTATTTTGCATTATAAAATACATTGTTAAAACAATGCAGCGTTTTAAAATGTTGTGTGTATTTTAGTATGTCAAAGTAAAATCGGTAAGACGCATTATAATCTATAGTAGCGTATAGCCCGTCAAAACTGACGGGGCAAGTATTGCCACCACCATCTAACGTTTCGTACCAAAATGAAATTTGCCAAATCGAGCTTGATCAACAAAGAAACAGAAAAGTGCAGTCGAGAAAGTTAAACGTCAGCATATTTTTTGTGAACCAGTCAGAATTATTTGTGAAATTTGTGGCGTATTCATAGAATGATGATTGCCAGTAATATTTTGTAAAAATCAGATTTAAACTGCTCTCTGGAAACACTACCATCCAAGAATGGTTTTTGTGTCATATTGCTTTGCAACTTAAGTATAAACTGATGTTGTTAGTCTGTATGTTAAAAGTATAAAATGAAATGTATATAGAGAACGAAACTGAAAAAAATATTTTTTTGATTTATGAGTCTCTGATGGTTAAAGTTGAAATAAAAAGGCTTGATGATGTAAGTTACAACAGGAAATAGCATAATTTAGCTTTAATTTTATGATAAATTTTATATACATGGCTTTAGGGTCATGATTTTAGGTTTATTATACCAACACTCACTAAGTTACGTACAAAGTCCCATTTCACTAAAATCTGAATGGTAGAAACTAAACAGGAATGAAACTGTTTCATCTGGAAAAATCAAAAACGTTTTTACAATACCTGTTTAGAGAAATTAAGTGTGATGTTTGACACAGGCTGACTTTTATGTAGGTTAGATACTGTGTTGAGTCTTGTAACAAATTCTTATTGTTTCACCAATTTATATCTGAATTTCAACTTCAAGTGTATGTAGCATAAGCCTAAGTAATATTTTACATGAAACATTCTAATAGTGTAAAGTGACTGTTTTTTTTATATACATGTTCATCATCTAATGTAGTGGTTCCCAACCTTTTTTATGCCCCGCACCCCTAAAAAATTTTAATATAATCTTGCACCCCTGACAGTAATTATTTATTTAAGAATAAAGGTAAAGGTAGCCAAAACAAATGTTATCTTGAACCCCCTGGAACGCTATCTTGCACCCCTGGTTGGGAACCACTGATTTAATGACTGTCAAATTATCTGTATAAAATTAAAAAGACATTAGTTAATTAAATCCTTGGATGGAAAATAAAGTGAAACTTTTAATAAATTAAAAGTAGCAAAGGAAATAAGTCCTAACCGTATGTAATTGGTTCAAACTGGTAGGTAAAAGGTGGTCAAACATATTTTGCATCTGATTGCAGCAGTTAATACTGTGTGTATGGTAGGGGCTAAAGTGTATATGTTGCAACCTTTTTACGTAGTTGTATTCAAAAGTTAATTTAATGTATATTAGTAAACTTAGTGTTAAAATGTATTTTATAATTCTAATTTTAATATGTAAGATTTAAGTTTATAATTTTGAAAGGAAATATTTAACTTTTTCAATAAATTATTCTTCCCTGCTCTGTAATCTGATACTGTTTTGTCCCAGATTGTCTATTTTAGGTTTTCTTTCAACTCTTCCATGAACTTACTTGTCTGACACACAAATTACACAGTATAGACATTTCACAGTTAAAATAACTTGCAGCTTCCATTCTTGGTTTACTATGGTATGAACGAAAAAGTGAAATCCACATCATTTTTTGTTGTTATTACATCCTGACTTACAAGAAAATGTCAGTTATTTTCCTTGATATTTGCTAGTGTATTGTTTATAACTAACAGAAAGAGCAAGTTGCATACCATGAGATTTACCTGTTTTGTTTGAACCATAAAAGTTGATAAATTTTTCATTAGAGTTAAGTATGTTGAGACAAAAACAATGATGTGAGAAGGAAGGATATTTTCTAGGTATTTATTGATTATTCAGAAAGCTAATTAAATTATATTCAGCCATGTGTTTTTAATTTTCCATAATGTATGTTTGAAAGTTACCTGAATTATTTATTGTATAACCAAGATGGTCACAAAAAAGGCTTAAGAAAGCAGGAACTTGACTATAGGTTGACCTAAAGCTTAGGTAAGGTCTTATTTTTTTCTGTATATTTTTTAAACAGAAGTAACTAAAATAAAAAAAAAAACATTAGGTTAAATAAGAAAAAATATTTCTTTTTGTACCCCAACAACACAAGGTACACCAAACAACATATACATGTTTCTTCTGTTTCCTTCATCCTAAATGCTCTATGCTACAGCTTCCTGTTATATTGTCTGTTGCAGTTGTTAAGATGGTATAAAAATGAGTATGGTAGTAAAATGAAGTTGTGAAAAGCTGAAGCTGTAATTTGATGTTGCAGTTTGTTGTCAAACTGAAGAAAACCTATTTATTAATTTAGTACATGTTTTTCATCTTTCTCTACAGATTATTTTGCTTTAGTCAGAGAAAAATGAGAGAAAAAATATGAAACTATTAAAAAATGAAAAAAAGTATTTGCATTATCACCATAAGAGTCATGTTTGACTTAGACTTGTTTAGTAAATCAAAAAACAGTTCTTAGTAGAATACTCAATTAACAGTAATAATATTTTTGTGGACAACACATTTGTAATGTTTACTAAAAGCTTGTGGTAAACATTGCTGTATATAGTTTTCCAGGCATGGTTTGAGGAATGTTCTAAAGGCATTTAGATAGGAAATGTTTTAGTTTTTAACCCTAATTCATTCATTACTTCAGCTGTTTCCCTGTAAGTATCAAAAAGACTTATTAGTCAACAGAAATTTTAAACCCATTGTCCACAATTTTATTTTTCTGGAATTTTAAAATTAAATTATTGTAACATATCAGCTTCCATTAGTGCTAATGACAAACAATTCTGTTACAAAACTAACAGGAACCTAGGCTATTTTTTTCATATATTTTTATATTCAAAATATAGCACAAAGATACAAAAGTCCTTTACCTGCAGATCATCATATCACCAGATAATTACATTATGTAACACAAATTTTGTTCCTGGATAGTGTTATTTCTTAATTGCTTGTGTTGTAAAAGTACAGAAAATGGCCACTATTCTCTTCAAACTTTGCTTTTGTGACCTGGATAATGAAATTTAGAAATTAACCTATTTTCTATGTAAAAATGGGCAAATTTGCACATTTTCATTTCCTTAAGGTCTGAATAAAACAACATATGAATCAAGATTTATATTTATTTATACTAAAGTTATACAAAAGGAACAAAAATGTTTAGAAGTGAGTACTTTTTTGAGATTTGCAACTGTAATGTAAATCACTTTCACTTATCAGCCCTCAAATATAGTCTCCCATCATGTTTTCGTTATATGCTCCTTGGTAGCGGTGTTCAAAGTCCAGTATATCTTGGTGGAAATGCTAGCCTTGCTCCTCTGAGTATGCTCCCATATTCTCCTTGAATTTATCAAGATGAGCGTCAAGGATATGGACTTTCAGGGACATCCTGCAGCCCATTTTGCTGTAGTTCTTCACCAGAACCTCAACCTGTTCCACATAATTTTCAGCCTTGTGATTGCCCAAGAAGTCCTGAACCACTGCGACAAACTTGCCCCAAGTTTTTTTCTTTCCTACTGAGTTTCTTGGAGAATTCTGTGCACTCCAGGATCTTTGTTTGTGGTCCAGTGAAGACAACAGCTTTGATCTTTGCCTCAGACAGCTTAGGGAAAAAGTCTCTGGTATTTGAAGGTTGCAGACTTCTTATCAAGAGCTATAACAGATTGTTTTATAAGACATAGTTTTATATGCAGTGGTGGGAACAACACCTTCTGGAGGTCCATTAGTGGCTCACACTTTACATTGTGCCTCCCCACAGAGAACTTGGTCCGTTTCAGCCAGTACTTCCTGTTGTAGTATGTTGTGGTGTTCCTGCTGTACCAAAGGCCAAGATAACAGGGAAGCTTGGTAAAGCCATCTTGCAGACCCATCAGGAATGCCACCATTTTGAAGTCTCAATAACCTTATAGCCATACTTATCATACTTCAAGGCTTCTTGCAAGGTCTTGATGCTGTTGTATTCCTCTTTGAGGTGCACCAAAAGAGCCAGGGGAAGAGACAGATACTTGTTCCCATTAG
Organism: Tachypleus tridentatus; assembly: GCF_004210375.1. Lineage (NCBI taxonomy): Eukaryota > Metazoa > Arthropoda > Merostomata > Xiphosura > Limulidae > Tachypleus > Tachypleus tridentatus. Next base: position 152,022,265 of record NC_134834.1, read on the forward strand.
GGAGCAGCACAGCTTTGAGGCTTCTGGATGAGCAATCAGTGAAGAGGTGCCACTCGTTCAGGTTGAAGGCAATTCCAGTTGCCTCGCACAGACTGGATACATTGTGGCAGAAGCAGAACCTATCTTGACAAGTGAAGAAGCTTGAAAAATGTCAATGACGCTTCCCCTGACTTGCGACTTGCACACTTTTATCTAACAAATCCCATTCCTTTAGCGTAGACGTCAAAAGCTCGGCTTTCAACTTTGTTAGACTAAGATCTCTAATCAAGCCATTGAGGTCTTTTTAATTGGGGTAGTATGGCTTTCTCTCACCAGCTTCACCTCTAAAATTGTAATCTGTATCTTCAACATCTACCTCCTCTTCTGATTTGCTGCTCTCTTTTGAAGATGGCTGCTTTCTCTCTGGCAGAGTGGGTACAGGGAGCTCAGGGCAGTGTGGCATTGGGGCGATGGATGATGGAAGGTCCGGATACATGACAGCAGATGCATTCTTGCCAGCCTGACATTTGGAATGGTCAATTGCTTGAGTGGTCAATGGGTTCACTCCAAATTCTTGGACCATCCTGCAAAAGAGCAAAATAAAATTGTTATTATGAAAAATAAATTTATTTCATCCACAACTAATGTGTAAGAGGTTCTTGCAAAATATTTTGTGATATTTTTTCTATACTTTTGGAAATTTAAAAAAAATAAAAGTAATTTAAATTTTAAAAGGTCTAAAATTTGTGTAATATAAAATCTTACTATTCAAGCAAATAAAAATTGTTCGTCTTACCTTCTGGAGTTGTTTTTTTTTGCAGTACTTGCAGGTAAAATGAGGTGTCTGAGGTTTGTCTTGATCCCCAACAGGCATGCCCAAGTATGCCTTGTAGGTTTCAAATGTTAGAGGATGTCACTGAGTACTTTTTTGCTCTTGTCTTGATAAATTGGCCACATACATAGCAGAATTCTTGCAGTTTCTTGATGCCATCTCTAATAAAATCAGATCAGTCTCTGTGTTCACTTAGCTAGAACTAAACTGAAGTGATGATTGGCGAGTACCTATATATATTACTATGGAAAGTTCTTGAAAATTCTCAATCAGCTACTTAACACTGAATCTACCTGGAATGTCCTGAAAATGGGTAAGTTTGAAAATTTCATTACCCAGGTCACAAAAACAAAGTTTGCAGAGAAACATAAGTCTTTTCCATTTACTTTAGACATAAGCAATTGTGAAATAATGCTTTCTGCCCAGGAACAAGAAAAAGTAAAAAATTTTGTTACATAGTGTTTCCTCAAATATGTGAAAAAATAACATAAAAGTCTTTATCACTTGTACAGTTTTCACAGCAAGATAGACTGACAGCTACCTTATTTCATGGAACTCTTTAATGTTTCAGTGTTTATTCAGTGAACAAATTTGAAATAACTGTGAATCTTGTGGTATGATTTGATGATGCTTTGAAAAAAAGAGTATATCAGTCAGTATGCTTTGGTATTCAACTGGGTAAAGAATTTTATCTGCTGCTTGGAATGTTACTAATGTTGTGGGATGTGCAATACAGTGGTAGATCACTACCATTGTGTTTTGTCCTGTGCATGCACCCAATGACATCTTCACTTGTCCTTTGGTTTTATCAGTACCAAGCTCCATTACTTTAAAGGAAAAAAACTGCTTTGAATTCATAGCATCTGGAAAGGTCTTCACGACTAGCTTTGTCTTGTGAACCTCTAAATTGTCCAAAACGTTCGTTGAAGGCTTGAATGACTCTAGGTTCAAAATCTTACTGTTTATACCAACTTCTTAATTCTAATCTTCATGTTTTGATCACATAAAATGATCATGAAGGGATCTGCTGTTTATTATAAAGTTCTTTGCAATAACACTAGCAGCTGATTCAAGTATTTCACATGTAGACTTATCAGGACAGTATGTATTTTTTTCCACATGTTAGGCCTTAAAATGAGGGACAACCGAGTTCCCTTGTCAGACATTCATATTTGGTAATTACAGTATTCTCTTTCGTTAACTAGAACACACATTTAAATGCAACTAAAATATTGTTCTGAGGTGAAATTTTTTACAATTTTCTGAAATTCGGGAATAGTAGACTCGGCCAGTGCTACAGTTTTATGTCAGTTTCTGACAGCATGATAAATTTGTGTACTACTATTCCTTAAGTTTGTGTTGATTTCAATCACTAAATTTTATTTTATGTGCTTGATACAAATTTTGCATATCACAATCATATCCATTGGTATAGCTAAAACTATAGCCAATTAAACCAAGTTTACATTAGTTAACCACACCTACACATTAATGAATTGACTGTTCTTGTGGCACTGGAGAAAAGTTGATGGAGTTAGGGACAAATTTAAACAAGCCACAAGACCCATTTAGGAAAGGTTCAATACTTCATTTATATATATGTATTTTTGTTAATGGTTTATAGGTGCACCTTCAACAGAATACTAAAGCTTATACTTATTTTGATATTCAGGATATTATTTCCATCTTTATCTGTTCATTGGGTCTAAGCTCCTAAAGATATCAAACATATAAATCAGATGTTTTAATTATTCCATATTCCAAATAAAATATTTCAAATCTCTAAGGCATTTTTAAATGTTTCAAACCAGGAATTATTTTAGTATCTTGTTTTTGAACATTTTAAAGCAAACCAATGTCTTTTCTACTGTAAAAGGACAAAGTAAATGCAACACTTCAAATGGGACCTAATCAAGGCTTTATAAAAATAGATGTTTGTACTCTCTGAATAGGTACTAGAACTGTATTTACACTTTTCAACAATTTCAAATATATTTTTATCGTTGCACCTAAATCCTTCTCCACAACAGTTTTTTTCTTCCATCATGATAACTGTTGTGCTCTTTTACCTTGGCCAGGTGGGTTAAGGTGTTCAGTTTGTAATCTGAGGGTTGCAGGTTCGAATCCTAGTTGTACCAAACATGTTTGCCTTTTCAGCTGTGGTGGCATTATAATGTTATGGTCAATCCCACTATTCATTGGTGAAAATGTAACCCAAAAGTTGGAGGTGGGTGATGATGACTAACTGCTTTCCCTCTAATCTTTCCCTTCTAAATTAGGGATGGTCAGTGCAGATAGCACTCGTGTAGCTTTGCAGAAATTCAAAAAACAAACATATTTTACCTTTAAAAAAATTAAATTTTCCTAAAATATGCAGTGTTAAAAGTATACCAAAATTTGAGCTAATTTTTTCAAGATTGTCTGCAAACTATCTAGAACATGTTGAAACTTAGAGTGAAATTAAACACAATAATATGTTAAGAGGTTTGTTTGCTTAATTTTAATTAAAATGTACCTTAGAATAATACTAAGGGAAATTGTTCCTATTTATGTCTCAGTTAATAACTTTTTCACTGTAAAATCAACCCTGAGGTAACAGTAACAGAACAAATAACTAACAAGCAAAAAATTTATAATATAGAAATGGAAGTCTTGCCAATAGGGACTGTTGAAAATATCTGGTGCATTAAATTAGACATTATAGCACTTCAAGAACACTTCTGGCTCACCAAAGGTGATTCAACCACTCCTTTCCCTTATTAGATAGAAAAATAATCACTAAATCCGGTTCTAATGTTCCAAACATTCCTCAAGTCGTGTGAAGTCTGTATTAGGTACTTCTAACCACCTGCCTCTGTGAAGTTTGATACTTAGTGGTTAGGCCTAACAAGAGTTGGATGTTAAACTTGACACTGTTAATTTTGATAAAAATTTATGTAAAGTTTGTGCATTGTTTCTCTCTTAATATTTAGATTTGCCTATCATTTTAAAGTAAAATTTCATTAAGATGTTACAACTATTTGCTTTATCATACACTATATAATTATGGTTAATTTACTGAGTTTGTTACTTTATACAAATTTCACATTGTTATTAAATTGCCACTCTTAAAATTGAAGAACAGTATTTCAGTACTATATCCTTGTTTTCCCTAACTGATACTTATGTGCAGGTACATACTGCTATGTACCAAGATTTGCTGTTTGCCTTGCTGGCTGCTTCAGTCCCAACACATTTCATTTATTATAGTTTAAAACTGAAACATATGAATTTAAGTAATTTGTCTTGCAAGATTTTCAATACTAGAGGTTTTACAAACCTTATGTTATTAGCTGTATGGCACACCCAGGTTGAGTATTAGAGAATGATTTTTTCAATGGGTTACCAGGGCTTTTAGTACAAGGACCAACTGATTGTACTCACATTAGTGCAGTTTTACTGGTAGCATGGTTAGAAATATTGTACCTAAGTAGTTGACCACTGGAGATAATAAAATATAAATAATGCAAACTGTAGACATGTTTCTGCTCTTAATTTTTTTATTATTAACCAATCCATTGGACTTATTTCCTTCCAAAGCTAGTTTTTTTTAGCTTTATAACTTTTCATAATAAGATATTTAGTATAGGTGGGGGTTACGACATTGTAGACATTAATTTAAAAGCTCATTGTCTGGGTACATCATTTTCAGTATAAATCAAGTATTTTAGTTGTGTTTTTCAATAATGACTTAGGTAAAAACTTGTGTAGTATATCCAAAAAGAATGGAAAAGGGATAGGCCTGCTTAATAATAGGAGGTGTCTTTGAGGTAGCAATTATGAAGTAATTCTAAACTTCTTGAGTTGCCATGTTAGATGGAATAACAAGACTGGATGCAAAATAAAATGTTCATTCTTTGTTAGAACACTAAAAACAAGCACAGTGTATGTGTGTTGTAGCTTTAATATACAACAGACTATTGTTTTTACTGGATTTTTTTTAACTGCTTATTCTTTGGTATCCTGTTGGAGACGATTTAAGTCCAATGTTTGTTAGTTCTTGAGATGTCACATTTACCCAGAGTGACCAGTACTATCTAAGTGATTGTTCATTATCATTAAAACAAGGTTGAGGTTGTCACCTCTTTATGAATGTTGAAGGATGCTATTAATAATCTCTTTGCACAGTCAACGACTTACTCATGGTGTTGTGTGAAACCTGCACATACACAGAATTGAGAATAAATTTAAGTGAAACTAAACTATGATAGTTATAGTAGCACAAAAAGTGGAAGTGTATGGTACATTTATATATTTAAAATGAGTTAAATTAGAAAATGTGACAGTTTAACAAATTGTATATACATTTATGATCACCAAATATATTAAATAATTACAACACAGTTACAGTTGAATTTAGAGAAAGATGATATTGCTAGTAGCAGTCCTGAATTTGCTATTGGAGGAAAAAAATAATTTGCCTTGAAAAAGGTAAGTTTGACGTCTGCATGTTTTCTGTAGGAAATGATGTACAATGAAATCTTAACATTTCTGAAACATTTTATTATAATTGGACAAAGAAAAACCTAGAAATATAAACGTGGAATACTAAAATTTATTCTAGCTTTATTAAAGCTTTTTAATGGGCAGAATTAGAATGTGTATGAAAAATCAAATCGGCCTAGCCTAAAAATATGTTGTACACCATAAAATAAAGTACGTGAAAAGATTAGGGTTTAAATGTAATACTTATTGTGTACAATGACATTAAGGTAAAATCGGCGAATGTATTTTACCCTACTTTTTTGTTTTTCGGGGTGGTTCGATGTCTGTAAGTAGATTGTTTTTCACGTTTGATACATTAAAAAGTACAATATTTAATTTTGTTGGTGGTAGATTTCGTACATCACTGTCATAACGTGACTAAGGTATCACATTCATAAAGATATATTAAGCAAATTGTACATGATATTACGTACATATTTACGTCTGAAATTTTAATATCTGAGGAGGGATGGGTGGAATAAGACCTAGGCTTATCGCGCTCTCCACAATGGTTACTCATATGGGCTCATTTATTCCTGCCTGGGAATTAAAAAAATTTCGTCCGTAAGGAAGGCCTGGTTTAAAACAGGTTCTTGGTTTGTTTTCAAAAAATTAGACTTAAGGTTTTTGTTTTTTCATAAATTCATTATTTTTTTACATATCGAAATACGGAACCAGAAAAGAGAGAGAGTAGGATTGTATACATTTTTTAAGGAAACTGTGGTCACGCTTCTAGTTTGTTATAACAAGTTGCAGAACATTAATGTTTTTCTATTGTTAAATGTTGTATTACATTTATATAACTTATTTTCCACAGTTAGATTGTAACCACAGTGTTTATGAAAGGTTACTGTCGTGTTACAGAACCGCCACGACGGAGGTGTTCGATTTGTTATTCCAGGTGGTTGTAACCTATCGTATTGATCTGGGTGATACCACTACAGTGAGTGGGAAGTTTGATTGGAGGCTTACCGTTCGTGTGTACGAGCAGAATTGCCATCTGCCGTTTTGCGTAAGAGTTAAGTTGAATTTCGACCTTACAGCGTATAATACGGACTTGCACAAAATTCGGTGATTTGATGGCACGATGCTGCTATAGCTTAAAATTATTTGTTTATGCTACCCTTTTTCTCTCTCTCATAGCCTCTTATCGAAATTTTGTAAACGAATAAAGGTCAATGAATGAATGCGGATTTGCTTTGCATTTGACTTCAAAATTGTGATTGTGGTGGGGACCTCAGCAGAAGTAAGTAACGTGCCGCTGAGAGAGAGTGTCATTCTTATATTTAATACAATAAACAGGGTAGGTACACCAGTAATCTGTTTAATATAACAGTTACTTCGAAAATTGTAACTATTTTTTGTTATTTGAAAGTAAATTTTTAAAAGTAGTATACTTATATTCCTGCAAAATACATTTTAATAGTGATTGTACATATTTTCTGTATGCATCTAATAGGCCTAATGTGTTACAACAAGAATAAATATCATGCTTTGCCAGCTTGTTAAAGGTGTTCACACTAGAAGTAACATAATAATACTTTATTTTACATTGATTTTTGGCATTCTCTTAACATATATTTACATCCTATTATTTAAGTCACTCTGCTAATAGGTATGAATTTGTTTCCAAAGCTGTGTTTATTGAAAAACTAGCAGATCTGCCTGCACCTTTCACAGAATTATTTTGTTGATTTCACAAAGATGATGGAGTATTGTGTTTGTGTTGTTTTAGTTTAGTGGGTAAGCCATCAGCCAAGAAACCCTTGCAATCTCTCACATTAAATTGACTTTCATCCAACTTTCTATGGGTCAACATTAACTTTGTAAACTTGCAATGCTGATATTTGTTGCATACTGAGTACAAATAGACCAATGTGTTGATTTGTGTTAAAATAACTTTAGGCTTAAAGTTTACTTAGTTAAATTTAAATACCTGGAAAACTTGAACCATTCCTTAAATTGATTTATCCATTAAACTTCTATTTTAGAGAACACACAGAAGGTTTTACTGAATTTCATGGAAATTGGTTCATTCAGTTTTTGTCACAAAAGTGTGGTATCAGATACAAACAGTTATAACAGTTTAAACATATAGGTTAGGTCATTATTCAATAATAAATCTGAATATAAAAATCAAAAGTAAGATAGCACTGAAATAATACTGTGGTAGTCTAAAGTGTGACTGTACAAGTGTATTATGTTTTTAATTTATTATTCAATCTAACAGTGATGTTTCAATGAAAGTCAAAGCTTTAGTTTGGAATCCGCGTGTGACAAAACTGTACAATCGTGAGTTATGCGTAGTTCTTCTCCAAAGTGTTGGTTCCAACTGATGCACATAAACATGTAGTTAAAATAATAATGTAATGTTACTTTAAAATGTTAACTTTTCCCCAATAAATATGTAATTATTAAAACTAAATGTTTAAAGTTTTTTGTTTTGTTTTTTTACAACACTATATCACCATCCACATCCTATTGTTCGTATCTATAGGTTATAAACTTAATTAAATGCAGGTCAGCATACTCTGTAAGGTTTTAAATATTTTTTTGTCTGTGAAATAAGAAAGGTTGGGGACTACTGTAGTATATTTAGTTTGATACTACAAATAGTGTTTTTAAAACATTTAGGAACCACTGTTGTCGATTTAATTTAACACCATAACTATTTTGGAACAACATGGGACCTGTTTGTCCATCTTGGCTGTTCCATCTTCAAAACTAAATAAAAAAACATTAATGTCAGTCCTTATTCATATTCTTTTTTTTCTGGAAGGAATCCATTCCAAAGGCCAACCAGCCCATTAGAAAAATAAAAGTGTCTTATCTGAAGTTTACTCCTACCTTGCCAAAGTCTATATTTGTGTCCAATAGTCCTACTGTTATCACTGTTAAATATGTAGAAGATGATGCATCCACACTGCCAATTCCTTTTACAATCTTAAATACCTGACTTGTATCTTCCCAAACTTTTTGTTTTTTCAATAGAAAACAATTTGAGAGTTTTCAGCCTCTCTTTGTATGACAACCCCTCCATCCCAAGCACCATTCTAGTTAACTTTTCTTGAACCCTTTCCAACAATTCAATGTCTTCCTTCAGGTAAGAACTACAAGACTGAGTATAATACTCCAAATGTAGCCTAACCAGTGATCTATATAATGAAATAACCTCTTTAAACTTGTATTCAGTGTTTCTGCATATGTAGCCTAAACTCCTGTTTGGCCTACTACTAGCAACAGTGCACTCACTACTTGGGTGGCTCTAGAGACTAATCAGCTGTTACACAAAAATTTTTTTTCATGACACAGTTAAGGTTATTTCTATCCAAATTATACTTACAATTCAAATTATGATAATCCATGTGCCTTAACATGCATTTATTATAATTAAAACCCCTCTGCCATTTGTTTGCCCAATTCTCAAACAGTCTAAATCCTTTTGTAAGTTGACAACATCCTCTTCACAGCCAGGAACACCCAAGATGTTTATACCATCAACAAAGTGATGTACATACTATTCCTTCTTTTCATTCATAAAGAAACATGGCTGGTCCTGATGCACCCCACTTGTGGCATTAATCCAGCTTGATTGAACTTTAAGTAAAGAACCCTCTTTTTTCTTCCATGAAGCCCCTCTTCTATATAGTTAGTTAACTTATTTTCAAAACTAAAGTTTCTTTACAAGCCTTTTATGTGGCACTTTGTCAAATACTTTCTGAAAATCTAGATGAATCTTCATCCTTACTCACATGTGCATAAGCAGTAACCTTTTCAAAGAATGTCAAAAGATTTGTAAGACTAGATTTTTTTCCTAGATTTTAAAATTTGTTTTTGCAAAGCATCTTTTAATTGACTTTTTGAAAACTTTTCACACACTGGTGTGTAAGACAAATTGGTCTATAATTAATAGAACAATTTTTATCACTTCTATTGAAAAGAGTAGGTACATCAGCTAACTTCCAATCCTTTGGTACCTGTCCACTATTCATGGACTGACAAAAAGTAGTGAGTGGCTCACATATCCAAGGTTTAATCTCTGTCAAAACTTTTGGGGAAATATCTGGCCCAGGAGCCTTATTGTTTTTGAACTTCCAAATTTTTCTTAACCAGTTCAGAATTAAGGCAATCATTTTGTTTTATCTTGTTTCCATTTATCAGTTGTTCAGGTCATGAAATACAGTGGTACCTCAGTTCTCAAATTTAATCCATGAAAACTTAACTGCACTTTACCTGTGCTAAGGAGAGCTGATGGCATAAGTGAAAAGTGGTGAGGAACGTGGAGAGTAGGAGGGTTATTATTGTTTGGAAGGGGAGTCACCTTCCATAAAAATGACAGGTAACTCTTCTTCTGGGGTTCTTTCTCTTTTCTGTCTCTTTGCACTGCTACAACTTGCTTGAGACTCACTGGACCTATTTCTCACAAAATACTTGTCTAATGAGGTTTGTTTCTGCATGCATTTTAAAATGTTTCTGAAGTAAGACATGGCATTTTCATTGAAAAGGTTTATGCTGCAGTTTGCTACAGCTTTGTCAGGGTGACATTTTTCCACAAAACTTTGTAACTCTCCCCATTTTCCACACATTTCCTTGATTAGTGAACTTGGAACATCCTCCCTTCCCGCTTCCTCATCTGAAGACACTTTCTCAGTTGCCTTCTGTTGCTGCTCCTTCTGAAGGTCTTGGAGTTATTCTGTGGTGAGCTCAGTGTTGTGGTCTTCCACCAACTCCACCACATCATCACTACTCACATTCGAGCCTATACACTTGCCTAGTGAAACAATATCCTTGACAACATTATCAGCCTCAAAGCCTTCAAAGTCTCTATTTGCTACTGAGTCTGGCCACAATTTCTTTTCGGGCTGAGTTCATGGTCCTCAAAGACACTTCCCTCCAGGCTTTGTCTATGATCCTCAGCAATGGAGGATATTAAAGTGATTTTTACAGAATTCTGGGTGTTTTTCAGGAGGTCAGCATGCAACTGCTTTGCTTTCTCACAAATGGTCTCAGAAGTGCTATCACCAGCTAATTGTTTTTTGTTTACCCAAATCAACAACAGTTTTTCAACCTCTTCCATTGTTTGTGATCTTTGTTTTGTAAGCACTGTCACTCCTTTTGCAACATCAGCTCCTTTGATGACCTCTTTATTTTTCAGTATGGTGCAGACTGTAGACTTCACCATACCAAACTGTGCAGCAAGGTCAGACACACAAACACCACTCTCATACTTCGCTATGAGATCTTTTTTCACCTCTATTGTGGCTCTAACAATTTTTCTTTTTGGTTTGCTGCTTTCATTATCCTTCTTTGACCCCATGGTGGCTTATTCAATCAGAATATTTAGAAAATGAAAAAAGAAAAATGAGAATGTTTACAGCTGATTTTAGCGGGGGTTTGGACTGAGTAACAGGTGCGGTTAAAATGTTTTGGGCAAGCCTTGCGTGGGCTGAAAATGGTCATTAGGGGTCATCAGTCGGGTTATTTTGGGGGTTCAACCATGACAGCTTGGTTCAGGAACCAAGTTTATGTTTGACAACCGAGACATTTTTTTCTCAAACAATATGTTCGAAAAGCGAATTTTTCGAGAAAGGAGTTGTTCAAGAACCGAGGTACCACTGTAATGCTTAAATCTTCTTTAGTAAAACGTAATATCCCAGCAACCTCATAATCATAAGATACTAGCCTTCCTTTATCATTCCTTAATGTTTCTACTTCCATTTTTAAATTTTGTTCACCCTTAATGCATTTATTGAAATCCTTACTTTAATTTTTACATTTTCAGCCAACCTTTTCTTGTACATTCTTTTTGTTGTCCCAGTTTCTTGTTTCACAAACTTTCTTGATTTTTTGTAATCTTCTAGTCATGTCATACCAGTCAGTTTACATTTATTAAATTTATAATGCTTTATTTTAATTTATATCTTAAACTCTGTGAGCCAACCTAGTTTCTAATGTACAGTTCTTCTTTTCTTTCTGTAAGGAATATATTTACCTTGAATACTTAAACATTTTTCACATCTGATTGCTATCGCCAAATAATTTAGCTGTGAAATACATAATAGATAATTATTGTTGCATCCTTTTCCAATTTGCTTTTAAGAAAGTTGTAACCAAAATATCATTATTTCTTATCTAAAAATGCAGCAAAATGTTGAACCTAATGAAGCAATAATCACTTGCATTCAAATATTCTCCAATTTACATTATTTTAATCATTTTTGTATTTGAAGTTAACAGTAAATATAAATTAGCACTGTTTCTAGTATGTTTCTTTACTAGTTGGTAAAAAAAGCCATCCTGAACAGCTTCCAAAAGGCTTTATCCCTCATGGTTTGACTCCAGCATTTACCAGTCAGTATTGCCTGAAATTAAAATCACCCATAGTTATGACTTCATTAACAGCTGAAATCTTAATCTCAGTGTAAAATTTCTCACTAATTTTGTCTGTTTCATCTAGTGATTTGTAACCATTTTCCACTAAAAGCCTTTTCTTTTTATAGAAACCCAAATGGATTTAGTCTTCTTGTTATTACTATTGATATCCTCAACTTCAACAGGATGTACTCATACTTTACATATAGAGCCACCTCCCCTCTTTTATATTGTATCTCTATTAAATAGCTTGCAATCCTATATTTCAAAGAAACTTCTGTCATTAAGATCATCTTCATTTAACTGTATTCCAGTTATTCTCATTACATTAAAATTCCCTATTCCTACTTGATCTCTAAAGTCATCTAATTATTTCTTATACTTCAAGCATTAAAATAGTAAGAATTAAGCCTATCCTTACAACCACTTTATATTTATTTCCTATGCTAAACTTTTCTCTGCCTCTTACTACTTTTACATTGTTTTTCTCTAGCCCTCAGTACTGCCTAGTTCTAGTTTAGAACTCTTGCAGCTGAGTTAGTAACTTTAGAGAACAAGATAGTCTATACCTTATTTAAATGTAAACCATCCATTCCAAAAAGCTCCTTTTTTGCCACTGAACTGTCCTTACAAGTCCAACCAATCTGCCTATCCTTACATACTAACCTAAGGTAGCATTTAGCATCTAGTGACCTACTTATAGTTTTATTCCCATGGTTAATTCATGGCAATATCCATAACACAAGTAATTAATTTTTTCTTTAAATGTTTTAATCAACCCTTTGTACTTATTAATTAGCTCCTCTGACTGACCTTTCTCTACATCTTTATCCACTACATGCACCACTAAAACAGCATCTCTGCTAGCCCCATTTTATTATATCTTCTGCTCTGTCAGGTTGTGATACCCAGGGGCACAGGTGAGGGATATAATTGAAAGAGCAGAAGATATATTCTTTTCTCCCTATTTACTCCTCAGACTATTCTTTGAGCATGCCTCGTCAAAGAATCACATAGAATATTCTATCCACGTGCCTTGCCGATGAATCACGTATAGAATATTCTATCCACATACCTTGCCGGTGAATCACGTATAGAATATTCTATCCACATACCTTGCCGATGAATCACCTATAGAATTATAGAATATTCTATCCACATACCTTGCCGATGAATCACGTATAGAATATTTTATCCACATACCTTGCCGATGAATCACCTATAGAATATTTTATCCACATACCTTGCCGATGAATCACCTATAGAATATTATATCCACATACCTTGCCGATGAATCACCTATAGAATATTCTATCCACATACCTTGCCGATGAATCACCTATAGAATATTCTATCCACATACCTTGCCGATGAATCACCTATAGAATATTCTATCCATGCCTTGCCGATAGAATATTCTATCCACATGCCTTGCCGATGCCTTGCCGATGAATCACCTATAGAATATTCTATCCACATGCCTTGCCGATGAATCACCTATAGAATATTCTATCCACATGCCTTGCCGATGAATCACCTATAGAATATTCTATCCACATGCCTTGCCGATGAATCACCTATAGAATATTCTATCCACATGCCTTGCCGATGAATCACCTATAGAATATTCTATCCACATGCCTTGCCGATGAATCACCTATAGAATATTCTATCCACATGCCTTGCCGATGAATCACCTATAGAATATTCTATCCACATGCCTTGCCGATGAACCTATAGAATATTCTATCCACATGCCTTGCCGATGAATCACCTCTATCCACATGAATCACCTATAGAATATTCTATCCACATGCCTTGCCGATGCCTTGCCGATGAATCAGAATATTCTATCCACATGCCTTGCCGATGAATCACCTATAGAATATTCTATCCACATGCCTTGCCGATGAATCACCTATAGAATATTCTATCCACATGCCTTGCCGATGAATCGCCTATAGAATATTCTATCCACATGCCTTGCCGATGAATCGCCTATAGAATATTCTATCCACATGCCTTGCCGATGAATCACCTATAGAATATTCTATCCACATGCCTTGCCGATGAAATATGAATCGCCTATAGAATATTCTATCCACATGCCTTGCCGATGAATCACCTATAGAATATTCTATCCACATGCCTTGCCGATGAATCACCTATAGAATATTCTATCCACATGCCTTGCCGATGAATCACCTATAGAATATTCTATCCACATGCATCCACCCTTGCCGATGAATCACCTATAGAATATTCTATCCACATGCCTTGCCGATGAATCACCTATAGAATATTCTATCCACATGCCTTGCCGATGAACCACCTATAGAATATTCTATCCACATGCCTTGCCGATGAACCACCTATAGAATATTCTATCCACATGCCTTGCCGATGAATCACGTATAGTTATAATCTCATCATCTACATCCTTCTCTTCTCTTCTTGTTTTCTTTATCTACAGAAGCCAAGAGCTGAAATCTGTTGCTCAGCAGAACAGGTTTATTATAACTAATTCAATGCTTGTTATTCTAATAGTTATATAAGTTCCTGAACGTCATTGTGATGTATCACTTATATGTAAATACTTAAGCTTCTCCTGAAATCTTGCTACCATTTCTCACAGTTTACACTTATCTTATGTATTGTTTCTACTTTACATATGATAGCCTACAAACTCTATGTACAAATTGGATATCTTTGTTACAAGCTTTCTCTAAAGTACGTGCTAGTATTGAGTTCCCAGATAAAACCCACTCGTTGCACCCATTACACCTAACTAGCAGTAAACATTTTCTGTAGTCGACTTATCCATTGTATGTATAGTTATAGCCTGAAAATACTCACTACCAAATACCAGTAGCCTATTATTTACAGTTACTATTAAGACTAACATTTGAAATCCAGTTATATTATTTTTTACTACCTAAACTTTATTATGTAAAAAGAATTTTAATTTTATAGAATGTAGAAAATGAACTTGTTAATTCTTAAAATACCAAGAAACAATAAACTAGTTTTTAGATTGTAATTATTTAGTAAAACAATGTTTATCCTAATTTATTAATTACCAGTCAGTTGAAATACACTTGAGCCTAAAGTATTGTTGCACATATTAAATCTATTTTAAGGTTGTAAAATTTTCACTGCTAAGCTTTGACCATTTTGCAAAATTACTACATTTAGTTATTTAACCCAAATTATTACAAATTGTGTATTATTATTAAATAATTTTCAGAAATCTAATAGTACGGGTTTACTTTTTCAACTCATTTTCCAGTTGTGCTCTACATTCCATGAATAGCAGTTTTAAACCAATTGGGAGCTAGTACTTTATATTAGTTTAATACTATGAATATTTTTTTAAACATTTAAAGCCTCCAATCTTGTGGCAAACTATCGAAAGTTGTATATAAACAAAACCTTTTTCTACTCTTTCTGGGAAGTTAGCCATACTTATCATTGCTATAGCTAGTGGTAAAACATTCATAACTATATAATTTAAATCATGACGTTACATAATTTGAAAAATATGAGAAAAATATGCAAGAAGTGAGTCAACTGTAAAAAAGAATGTCAAATTTCCTTGGAAATTGTGACTGTTAGGTGGATTATTTGTGAGATTTGTGCAGTTGTGATGGTACCATTTGGTAGCATTGTAGTTTCAAAATAGCATGTGTGAAATGAATGGTTAATTTATTAATCAATTATGTTTTAGTAATTTGATACAGAACTAATTATTTTGATTATTTTTGTAGTTTCATTATCTTATAGTTAGTAGTAGAGATAAGCTTGAACTGAAAATTGATTTTATTTCAGTGTATTCTCTCCATTGTTACAGGTGTTTATCACCTTAATTTATAAAGAAAGATGAATGAATTAGATAGTCTGAGACAGGAGGCAGAAACCTTGAAGAACACTATTCGAGTAAGTAAACATTTTTATTTGCATGAAATATTTGGCTTAACTGATAAATCTCTTGTAAAGACTAAGAAAAGATTTCTATTGTCTTTAGTCTTTTTTAATAATCTAGGGTGGGTGAAAAAAATTAAGATGAACTGTGAAATAATGACTGAAAATTAACCCATATCTCTAGCTTCTAATTTCCTTTTTATTCTATAGTACAAGAGGTCAGTATAAGCTGCTTTTAGGATAATTATTTTTGAAGTTATTCATGTGATTTGTTGTGGAAATAAAAAGGAGTTGGGGAGGAGCTCAAATTATGAACTTTTTTAAATGTTAAACTTTTTTGTACTTCATTGTGGATTAAAAATATTAGTTGTAAGAATTGGAGAATCTGTATCAATGTTATTTCAAAGAATACCTATAACCCACATAAATTCAGAGGTTTCAGATTATTTAGATAATGCATTTTGTTATAGTCAAGAGAAAGTGGATGTTTAACAAAGTACCATGAAGGATTTTTTTAATTGTCAAAATAACAGTCACATATGACACCATACCTTATATTACATTTCATACACTTATTTTCCATGAAAGAAAAACTTTTATAACGTGTTTGTATAGATGCTTTTTTTAACACAGTGTCTACACATTGAAAATATATTGTAATTATTAGCCACAGGAAGATGGTTAAATACAACTGTTGTTTTTAACTGTAAAAATAAAACAAAGAAATATCTTTTGGTCTGTTATTGTAGTTGACACACAACCTTTTTCCAACAGTTATTACTTGTTGGAGAGAACAGCATTGTATTTTATTGGGAATCAAGCTTGTATCAATATTTAAATTTATATGTAGTTTTAGATGGAATTCTTTCCAGAGTAAGATTCTCAAGTTTACATTTGTTCCCTGATTTTCCCTGAAAATTTTCTGTCAAATAAACACAGCTGCAAAAGCATAATTAGGTATATACCTAATCATCTTATACTGATGCATGTCATTATTAGAAATTTTTGGGTGTGCTGTGCAGTAGTCATGTTGAATTCAATGGTGACTTGGACTGAAATCGTTAAAATTAGAGGCCAACATTTGTGGACATGTATATGTCTGACACACAGTCCAATCGTGGCCAATTCACTATCACTGCTTGAGACCTACAAAGGGTATTTTTACCAAATACACATCTCTTATGTAATTACTAAATTACTAAAGATGAGCAAATCCACCATTTTTGTTTGTCAATGTGTGGTACTTGTAGAAAAGTATCTTTTTACTAGATCCCATGCAAATTGGTCAACATGCAACCAAGTAATTGACCCAAAACACCAGCATTATGTTTTCTGACCTGTTTTCAGAATGGGAAAATTGAACTTTTTGTATGTTTTTGGTGCAGCAAGATTTATATGTGTACCAATTTTCATTTTCATTGCCTTAAATTACTGCACAGGAGCCCAAGATATTTGATTTATCTATGATGTACAGTTTTTTCTCTCAACCTTATTACAAACTATATACAGGGTGTTCGGAAAGTCACTGTGCAGTTTTGTAATCATATTTCATTCAGTCTATTTCAAGCCAGCAACTGATAGCTGTGTTTAGATACAAAATAAGAAGGATCCAGGCCTGTATTGATGCCAACGGGGGTCACTTTCAACATTGTTTATAATTGTCATTCATATTTACCTCCTATATTCTATATTGAAACATGTCTGTTAATAAATATATAAGTGCACAGGACTTTCTGAACACCCTGTATTTACAATAATAAAAGGACATTTCTGTGGATCTAAGAGGAAAGAATCTAGAAACCTGACCCCTCAGTGTGGATTCCAACAACAAAGACTTGACCAGTCGACCCAGGGCAGGAACTATGGAGTTTGATAGACGTGGTCGTAAGCAGAAGGGTTCTCCTGCCAATTCACCTACATGTCATTTAAAAATGGCCACCTTGATACAATGGAACTGTCAATGGTTTCTGTTCTAATCTGGATGACATTAAAACACTGATTGCTTCCTACTATCCTGTATGTCTTTCCTTACAGGAAACATTTCTGAAATCTGCTGATACAGTCACCTTTTGGCAGTTTTCTTTGTACAGAAATGACAGGCTGTGTGATGGACAAGTGCATGGAGGGATGGCACTGTTGGTTGATCAGCATGTGCCCACCCTGTCTTTGCCACTCAACACACCCTTGGCGGCCGTATCCATCTGTGTTTTCGTGGATCGTACCATCACTGTTTCTCCACTCCACCTGTCACCTGGAGAGACATATGATCAATCTTTTTAATCCTGGGGATCTTTAATGGACGTCATCCCCTCTGGGGAAGTGCTGTTATTGATAGGAGGGATTGATCTGTAGAGCATATGCTCTCTGATTACAACCTTTCTTTTTTCAATACTGGTTCTTCTACTTATTTCCATGCACCTAGTCAGTCCTTTACTGCTATTGATCTCTCAGTCTGCTCCCCTTCATTATTCTCCCATTTTTCATGGAGGGTTGACAATAATCCATGAGGCAGTGATAATTTTGAGAGAGACTGGCCCACTTTCACTGCTCTTGCAGAACTTGATCCTGCCATCGTCTGTCAGCCATCAGTAGACGACTGTGTGGCAGCAGTAACTGACTGTATTATACAAGCAGCTGCTCAATATATTCCTAAAACCTCAACACGTTTTCCACTATATTCTCATCTTTGGTGGAATCCTACCTGCCACATGGCATATAAGGCTCAAAAACGGGCCTGGGATACTTTCAAGATATCCCACACTTTCAAACCGCATCACTTTCCAGCGGGCCTGTGCACATGCTCAGTGGATAAGACGCCAAAGCCAGAAGGAATCTTGGATTAAGTTCACAACTGGCATATCTTTTACCACCAGTTTCAAAGTCATATGGGACAAGATTCAAAAGGTCAGTGAGGAATATAACTCTGTCCCCCTCTCAATTTTGCACTTTGATGACCATGAAGTGGCTAATACTCAAAGCATTGCTGATACTCTAGGTGAAAGCTTTTGCTGGGTATCTAGAATATCTGCTTCTTCTTCCACCTTCTTAGCCACCAAGACTCTGGCAGAGCAATCACCTCTTTCCTTTCAAGCTGATTGTCTCTTAATATAATTGTCTCTTTACATTGGTGGAATTGAAACTGGCCCTTTGTTCATCTGGCAGTACATCAGTTTGACCAGATGATGTACACTGACATGCTGCTCTATCTATCTCCTGCTTCTCTTGAAACTAAACTAAACTAACGTGGCAGGGGTTCAGTTTAGAGAGAGAGAAATCAGAAGAGTTCTCTCTCCAACTGGGGTGTTCAGGAACTTTGTAGTTCCTCTTCGTCCCCTTTCGTGGATTGTTATTAAGATTAAGTGGTGTTTTTTTTATTATTATTTTAATAAATTAATTATCGTTATTATTCTTGACTTTTTGGGTGGAGAATGTCTCACTAAATGTTCTTTTGGGTGGAGGCAAAGGCAGCAGTGGAAAGAAAGGCCGGGACCTGTCCCGAAAAGAAAAAGTTGGGCAGATGTGAACATGAATGTAATTCATTCAGATCAAATCAAATGGCCCGATTCTGGGTCTGGCAAAAAGGTTGCCTAGGCTGGGATCTAGAAATCCAATGCCTGAAGATTTTGATGTGGGGGGAAACAGGAGTGCCCCGAGGAAACCCACTTTCACACGACAGGCGCCGAAAGTTTTGCCTGTCGTGTGCTCTGTACTTGAAAAAAAGGAATTCATGTTAATAACATAGATTTTATTTATTTAGATTCTTTGTTGAGTGGATTGTGATTCTTGAAATATGTTGTAAGGTGATATGTATTTTGTTGGTGCACTTGATAATTTGTGTAGTGATGCCGTTAGTTTATTTCTATTTTCTGCTTTTAGATAATATTTGAAAGTTCTGTTATTCTATCTCTTATAGTTGGTAAATTACTAATTTGGTGTAGATAATTTGTTGGCATAAAAGATGGTAAACTGAATGCGGATTTTAATATTTTGTTTTGTTGCACTTGGATTTTTTGGAGTGTGTTGTTTGACATATTGTATGTTACTTGACATCCATACTCTATTAGTGGACGGATGTAAGCCTTGTATATTTGTATAATGGTGTTCGGTGCGCATTTCGATTGTTTACCAGTTATAGTCTTTAGATATGAAATCCTTTTCTGATTGATGAGTGTATATTGTTTATGTGTTTTTTCCATGTTAGTTTTGTGTTGAAAGTGACGCCAAGGAATGTGATGTTTTTGCTCATGTTAATGGTTGTGTTTCCAAGTGATAGTTTTATTTTTTCTAGATTTTTTCTTTGCTTCTTTAGTTTTCTATAGAAGGTGATTGCTTGTGTTTTTGTCGGATTTAACACGACCTTCCACTTGTTGCTCCATGTTGAGACGTTGTTTAGTGATTCTTGTACGCGAGACATGGCCATTACTGGGTTTCTGGAGGTGCTCCAGATTGTGATGTCGTCTGCGTGTGTGTGAATTGTGTGTGTATGTTAGATTTGGAAAAGGTATGTCACTGACGAAAATTATGTATAGAAGTGGAGAGAGGACTGATCCTTGGGGCACTCCTGCCGTTATATTAAATAATTTGGATTTGGTTTTATTGACTTTTACTTGTGCTGTTCTATTGGTTAAAAAATTTGAAATCCATTTGACTATCGTAGGATTTATTTGTAGGTGATTTAGTTTGTATATGATGGCGTTGTGCCAAACACTGTCGAATGCTTTTTTGACATCTAGGAATACCCCGATGGTTACTTGATTGTTGTTGTAAGCTTTGTAGATTGATTCGGTGAGTCATGTGAGGTGATCTGTTGTTTGTCTATTTTTTCTGGAGGCATTTTGAGATTCTGGAAGGATGTTGTTTGATTCGCAAAAATGGAGGAGACTGTTGGAGATAATTCTCTCCATCAGTTTGCCAAGGCAGCTTAACAGACTGATGGGGCGGAAATTATCTGGATTTGTTCTATTAGTTTGTTTCTTGGGGATTGTTGTTATGATGGCTTTTTTCCACGTGTCAGGGTAATACCCGGTTGCTAGTGAAATGTTCATGATGTTTGTGAGGTGTTGTAGTAGGAGAGTGGAACTTTTTTTGAGAATATTTGGTATTTGGTCATGTCCGGGGGAGAAATATATTGATATTCTTGATATTCTTCTACTTGTTTTTAACCGGATCTGGCAGGAGAATGTTTTTCCTGATGCCTGGTCCCAGGCTATTGTCCTACCTTTCTCTAAGCCTGGGAAAGATCCCAAGATTCCTACAAACTACCATCCAATTGCTTTGACGAGCTGTCTCTGTAAGATCTTAGAGAGGATTGTTAATGCCTGTCTTTTTTGGTTCCTCGAATCAAACAATCTCCTCTTGCCCACCCAGTGTGGGTTCTAACGATAGCACTCCACCTTACACCACTTGATTCGACTTGAAACGTCAATCAAAGAAGCCTTTCTCAAATGACAACATCTTATATCAATATTCTTTGACATTGAGAAAGTTTGTGACAGAACATGGAGGTATGGCATTTTGTAAGACCTCCATATATATGGGTTACATGGCCATTTGCCCATTTTTTAAATATTTTAATCGACAGGAGATTCCAAGTTCATGTGGGTTCAACACTTTCCCATTCTTTTCTATAGAAACTTGGAATCCCTTAGGGCTGTGTTTTGAGTGTCACACTTTTCAGTATAAAGATTAATTCCATCAATGAACAACTCCCTCGCTGTTACAAACGGGCTCTATGTCGACGACTTTCACATCTCATGTTAGTCGTTGAACATGAGATATATTGAGTGGCAGCTACAAACTGCCCTCAATCATGTGGTGAAGTGGACCACAGCAAACGGCTTTAATTTCTCTCTCTCTAAAACCACTTGCATGCACTTTTGCTGCCAACAGGGTATTCACCCTGATCCTGCACTCTGTATCGGTGAAGTTGTACTACTTGTACTCGATTATAGATCACTGGTCTATGTCTCTGCCAGACCCTTGGCCTTAAAGATGCTGGACCCCATTCATCATCAAGGACTTCGGCTCTGCACTGGGGCTTTTCACACCTCCCCAGTTCAGAAGTTATACATAGTATAACCTTCTTTGCACCTTCGTCGTTTGAAACTGTATGCTTCGAAACTTCATTTCTCATCAAGCATCCCTTCTAATATATACAAAAGCTAATGCATTTTGGTAACAGTGGGTTCCAACATTGGCTTTTCCATGTTGCTTAGCAACAAAATTATGGCCTGTTATTGTTGGTAGGGTGCCTACTGAAAGTATAAAATGAAATGTATAAACAACAAAGGTGGAAAGTTCTTTATACTTTCAGAATATCTGTTGATTAAAGATGTTTGTATTTTATTAGAAACGTTAATGATCAAACAGAAAATAAGCCTTCATTCAAAAGTGATTTAAGTTTGAAATTAGATTCATATTGTTACTTTCACGATAAATGTATACATGTCAAAATATATCAAGCTAATAACCCATGTGAAACTGAGTACTTTTGCCAGTTGTGTGTGTGTGTAGAAACAACCTTTTTAATCTCCAGAATACTCAACCAGTTTCCTCTTAACTCTTCTTCAGTGTTGCAGACTTGTCCATAATACCTAGCTGAATTTATTATATTTTTAAAATTGAACTTTTTCTTACAGTATTATATTAAGTTTATAAATCCATATTATTAAATCATAGTAAATCACTGTTCTCAGTAATAACATTATTTTAACTTAAAGATTTAAATCTTGTTATTTTAAAAATTATTTTGTATATTGAAGATTATAGTAAGTTTTCCAGGAAAGAATGATATATCTATCAATCAAAATACTTATTTTATTGGTACATTTTACTTAGTGTAAATTTGTATCAAGTGAAGAATACTTAGTTAACATCATGGGAAATGTAATTTTATCAACATATTGAAATCTTCCATGGTTTAAGATGATTTTAAGTTTATATTAATCATATTCATATACATAACCAATTTATTTGTTTTTCTCTTAGTGTTTTTGGTATATTAATTTTGCAAGTAAAATCATTCCTACTTCTCCAAGTTGTTGCTTTATATCATATTTCTTTTGATTACCTGAAAAAGTTCATTCCTAGTTCTACAGTTTTTAAAGCTATAACAACAAGCCAAGCATTGATACTTACAGTATCTTCAAAAATTGGTTGTAAAAAAAAAGACAAGTGTTCATATCAGAACCCAGTCAATTTAGAAAGCTATTGTGAAAGCTTTAAAGAACATTTGTTTCATATTATGTTTGTTTTCCATTTAGCTCAACTACTGATTTGTAAGATTTTGAATTTTCTAGTTAAATATTTGATGTAATTGTTTATGTATAGCTCTCTTAAGGACAGGATGATTGTTGTGGTGGCTTTATCAGTATCAGAAAAAAGGTCTTTTCTAGAACTTAATCAATATCCTCTGTAAGATTGAAGTGGTTCATAGATGTTATTGTTCTATCAGGCTAAAGACCACTTGAACAAAATATAAACTCAGTAACATGTAATATGCTATTCTAGAGATGCTACAATATAACAGATATTTCAAACAGTGACTTTTCTGAAATAATTAAAAGCAAATGACATCATGAAAAACTTAATGGAAACTGTGAAGAGGTTTTTTTCACCACTGGTGATTAGAATATCATAAGTTGTGAATAGCTACATAAAAAGAAATTCTAAAAATGTAATTTTGTTAGAAGCCATGAACATTTTGTAATTTTAGCTGAAATCTTGAAGTTCACAGTTTTTCAGAAACATGATCAAGCTATGAAAACCTTTCAGGTTTATCAAAAACCATACAAAAAGATTTTAGCTTTATGAAAAAATGTGAAAACTAAATTAAATTGTGGTTGTTTCAGATATTTTAAAACAACTTGTGACTATAGGAAAATATGAATTTTAATATCAAAAGTATGAAATTTATAGTTTTATCAAAACTGTAATAACTTTGAAGTTCTGTTATTAGAAAGTTTGAAATTTAAGATAAATAATTAAAAGCTTGTAACTTTATTAAAACATAGTTTTGTCTAAAATTATGAATGTTGTTTATTGGAACCTTAAACAGCTTGCAGCTTTACTAGAAAAACCTTTTGTAACTTCATGAACAGTTTCTAATGCTAGCTTCAATCAAGGAAAGCTTGTAATTCAACCAGAAACAATACACAGCTTGTATGAACATGTTATTTGTCATTGTGATGTTTGTGTGTATGGAGAATATTATCTACCTGTGTCTGTATGTAGATATTGTATGTTCCTGGTTAAATTTGTGTGTATAGTGAACAAAACTTTTCAAAGTTTGATTTGTTTTCAAGGCATAAGTGTCATTTTTATTGAATAATGGTTTTTCAAGTTTGATTTATTAAGCATGTGCCACACGAGTGTGTTGTTTTTAATGGGTAAAGATTTTTCAAGTTTGATATGTTGATTTGAGGTAAGTTTTTCAAAACATTTATAAATTATTTCCAGCTACACTCGGTCTGTGTGAATTGATGGAATCAATAGGCTTTACTTGCATATAGCTTTGAAACTAGTGTAAATTAAGTCTCAATTCAGATTTCAAATGTTTCAAGGAACTCAAATCTTGATTAGAATGTAAACAGAGTATGAAAAATCTTTATTTAGGATCAGCCTTTAAAAATATGTCCCTGAATTTTAAACTTGTTTTCATAGTTTACCAATTGGTTCCAAGTTTGATTTTTGAGCATAGACACTTTATAGTAAAATCACTAACAAGTTTCAAAAGTTGACTTAATTTGGTATATAAACATTAGATCTGCCTCTTTTATAATATAAAATATAGTCATGCTTTTTCATTGCACTGGTGGTACATTTTATAAACATTCAAACTGATGTATTATGAAGTATAATAAAACTACATTTTGTGGCATATGAGGCTCATCTTGTCAAAATTAGAGGGTTAATATTACATTCTGCCATGAGATTAGTGGCTGAGAGGACCCACTTATTGTATTATACGTTTGAATTTAGAAATATGTCAAATCGTGAGTGATCAGTAAGCATTAGGTGAGTATGGAAGCACATTATACTAGTATAATAATGTTAACAAGAATTTATTATCATAATAAAGTGAATTAGAGGAATGTGTGTGGAAAGAATGTTTGTCTGTCTTGTTTAAGTATCACACCCGAAGAAAAGTTGGTATTCTGCCCAGTCATGTTCAAGTATCATACCTGAAGAATAGTTGGTCTTCTGTCCAGACATGTTCCCTCTCAAAATAAGTCACTTTTATCAGATATGAGCTATTCAACTTTATTAGCCTTAGATTCCTCTTGTCATGTCATTAGCCTAGCTAATTAAGGTTGTTTTGTTATTGTGTGTGATAAGTAAATTAAATTTTAATACAACAAAACTAACTGTTAATGAGGCAACATAAATAGAAACACTGTCCAGTATTTCAGTCGCCCGTGGGTAATTTTGGTAATTTAGTTTCGTGTGTATGTTGTGTTTTTGTTTAGTAATATTCATATAGAACTTGCAATATTGTAAGTATATATAAAGACCTTCTTAACATATAATACCTATGGCAGAACTAACATTACAAATATTGAAAAATATTCTTACTGTGTAGGTCAAGCCTCGACAAGTACATATTTTCAGTTCTATGAGAGCCAAAAACTCGGGAGCCCAGGCATGCCTAACCTAGCTTCAATATTATTTGTATCGTGAAATGAAGGCTACACTAGTGCCTCGATAATTTGCGGGTTTTTAGTTTTCCCAGATATTCTCAAAATGATTATACTATTACAACCCTAGACAGTAATTTACGTTTTGGAAAAATTGTCACTCAAACTATATTTTCCTTGCAAAAGCTCAGAAGTTTTCACAAGCTGGTGTATGTTCAAATCGTAAGTCTGCGGTTAAAAACTCAGTCTTGCCTTTACTGTTTTTAGCTGTTAAACCAGGAATACAAAATATTTGTAGCTTTGATAACTTTATTTGATAAGTGGTTAAAAACATGATAAACAAAATCGCACAAAATACACTAAGATTTCTTAAAGATGTCACTAACCTTCATTTGTTGTTTTGCATGGCGGGTGTCATTTAACCACAGATGCATGTTCAGGTTGTTTTGGGTGGTCGCCCATTTACACATTGTCCTTTCCTACAGTTAACTGGTGCCTGAGATGTGTTTTAACGAAGTTTTTTTTTTTTTTCTAAATTTCCAAGTATAGGTTTGCGCTAATTTTCACTTATTTTTCAGAGGCGTTGATGTGGTACGAATGCATTTCCATGTCTATAGCAGAAAAAAATGCTGAAGTTTAGAAGCTGTATACGCCTACGTTAGTGATTAAATTCAACTAAAACTGGAACGGACAATCAAAAATAGAACTGACTCGTGTTACTTAAATTCGGAGAAATCGAGCGTGATCTACTGACTGACTGATCGACACTTGGCTTTATGATTGTAACGATTTTTACACTATTTCATAACAATGTGATTAAACGACAGTTAAAGGATTATATTTTAAAAGGAACTTTTAACAAGGAACTTAGCTATATTGAACGATTTCATTTAGATTAAAAAATGAACGAACTGGTGAGACGCTGTTGCCTCAATTTTTCGGATAATAGAGCACAACTGTATATTTATTTTCATCGCAACAAGTACATGCTAATGATCACATGATACCGACAATCACTTGATAGCATTGCCTGAACTAACTGCTTTTGGTCCCGTATGAGTGTAAACACATGCAATAGTTGGTTAAACTGGGAGAAGGAAGAAAAACAAAATGGCGCGAAATTAGCAACGTGCAACCACAGTACTCCATTCCTGAGCAAACATGAACTCTGAATTCACCATTAAAATTTAGGACTCATAGAACGCAAAAATAGTTCCGGACATTGAAGAGTCTATAAATCTTCTAGATTCGAGTTATATTTATCACAGCACGAATAATATGGGAGAAAATACTAGGCGTCATGATGAAAGTTTTGGTCGCAGTGACGACCTGGCACTCGGGGTCAATCGAGGCATGATATGGGTACAGAATGGCTAAAATGAAGTCAATGTTGATCGAATATTTTTGTAATAAAACTTTTATTATGTTGGTGTTATACAGCGTAAATGATTTAGGCTACTTTCAGGACATTTCTCTTGGGTCAGTGACCAGTGTTATAGAATATTTTCAGGGTTGTTTTCTTTGCTTCAGAACGTATCTGTTTTAGGTCTCTTCCTGGACTTCTCTTCACTACGAGAGCTTACTATGTTTTGTTCGGACGTATTTGGAATTTAGGAAAGCCTAGTTGTTAGAAAACTCATTTTGTAACCTAAATGTCGTAAGATCAAAAATCGTTGTCAAGCAATTTCGCTCCTTTGAACTTTAGGGACTTTATAATTATAAGTGATAATCAATCTCACTTTTCGTTGATAAAAGTAACCCAGGAAATGACCGTGTTTGGTGTTGACTAACAGCTTCAGTGTTGAAAGTTATTGATAGTCTACTAGTATTTTTCGTATAACTTCGCGAACAAATTGAAAATTTAGTCAGCACAGTCGGTAGTGGGAACTGCCACGTGCATAGCGTGCAAGTAGCGATAATTAGTTTCTCTAACTACGTCATATGGTGCTTGACAAATAGGATTTGCCAGTACTCACTTTAAAATAGTAATGACTTGATAAATCACAATTTTACTAGTTTTATTGTGTTGTAAGTAATTTGAAAACAAATAGAACTGTGTATTTAGATGTAAAAAATTGACAAATCGAAAAAATCAATTTTCCAATAGACGTTTTAGGTTTCAGGACCAGAAATTTCCAGTTGATTTAAATGTGAGGCTTGTTTTTCAGTGTCATAGAAGTGTAAATAAACACTGAGTGACCGGTTTGTTCTAAGTGTAGGATGATCAATATTATTTTTTCTAATAAGTTATTGATTCGGTTAGGAAATGAAATATAAAGTGGCGGTTAAAAATTCGCT
Source organism: Tachypleus tridentatus (assembly GCF_004210375.1). Taxonomy (NCBI): domain Eukaryota; kingdom Metazoa; phylum Arthropoda; class Merostomata; order Xiphosura; family Limulidae; genus Tachypleus; species Tachypleus tridentatus. The sequence goes on from NC_134834.1 coordinate 152,049,826, forward strand.
AAATTAGAATAATGTTATTAATAAAAGACAACGTTTCGTGGAGTAGGCCTTCATGAGGTTACAAGTTTCATTGTTACTTTTTGATTTTATTAATAAAATCATTTTAATCTGGTGAGTTTCTCACCACTAATGTTTCAAAGCCATAGAAGTGTTCGACGATTTGTTTAGATTAAACTGAGTGACCGAATCAATCGGAATGTATGTTATCAAAATTCAGTACTTTTATTATGTTTTGGTTCTCGACAAGGGCTCTTGAGAATACGGTAAGAATTTGGTTCATTTTTATTAACATATTAAAGTTAATAAATTATACAAAATAACTTAAAATTTAGCTTTGGCCCTGATTTTATGAAACCTCCATGATTCAAGAGATTGTTTGTTAGGGGATATGAGAACTATGTTCATATGGAAATGTTACGCTGAACTTGAAGATGGGGAATGTTCAGAACTCACTGTTAATAAGCTCTTGATATCAACCAGATGTTGGTTAATATAGATGTCTAGTTGCGTAAGCTTACTTATTTCTCTCGATTAACAGCAATTAGAATAATTCTTTCGATATCAATGTTTTTACTTCAAATTTATACTTGTTTTATTTTTAAATTATCAACTTTTGTTCTTTATACCAATGCACACTCTAGCTAACAGTGGCTATTAATTATGGATGAAATCCCACAAACTTCTTAAATTATAAAAGTAAATAGTTTCGAAGCTCACATTTTAATTGGATCGTTATGCATGAATTTGAAAAATAGATGTACTTCCGCACGTTTCAAGAGGGAGTAAAACTATGTACTTCTGCACGTTTCAAGAGTGATTTGAAACCAAATTTAAGAGTAACAAGTATTTCTATTTCCCAAGTTTGAAGTTCATATCACTTTCTGTGTTATAGCCTACTAGTGTATAAATTTGCTCATGATTTATGGCACACGCACATTATACTGACGTCATTATACTTGGTCTTTCTCTAAACAATATTGGAAAGCGGCGACGTCTTTTAAGTACACTTTGTTGTTCATTGTAAAATTTGATCTCGTCTATTATCGTACGCATGAGCTAAGGGTCTTCTCGGGGTTAGCAAGGACTAACGACCTTGAGAGTGTCTGCATCGAAACAGCAAACAAGTGGGATATTATATATGCAAAAACGGCTCGTTTGGGTTGAAAATATTTTACGTAGAAGAGCGAACAACGTTTGGACCTTCGGTCATCGTCAGGTTCACAAAGAAAAAAAAGAGGTAACTGACCGGAAGCTGACCACATGTTTGGAAGGGGTTTTAAACTAAGTGTCGGAATGTAGTTATATATTCAAACATCTAACACCGCCCTCTACATTCCGACACTTCGTTACACATCCCCTTCCAAACATGTGGTCAGCTTCCGGTCAGTTACCTCTTTTTCTTTGTGAACCTGACGATGACCGAAGGTCCAAACGTTGTTCGCTCTTCTACGTAAAATATTTTCTCAACCCAAACGAGCCGTTTTTGCATATATATTTCTCTACAAGTGGGTTTTCTCGACATCACTGAAGTGGGATATTAATAGAGCAGTTTGAAGATGTGGAAACCGAATTCATTGGACATTAGTGAAACCTAAATAAAGCAAATGAAAACGGTGAGGTGTGACGTCAGCGGCTAAGATCTTTCTACTAATTACGTCAGAATCAGCTGTTATTTTTATTGGTATTTTACACGTTTTTATCAGAAACGACAAAGTACTGCACTACCAATCTTTGAATGTCTCAGAAACGCAGTCACTATTATATGCGTGACAAAGATCAACTATATCTTCATTTCACCTTTATTTTCAGAACTTCAAAAACTAAACTTTTCTTTTATAGATTTAGGCATTGTTTTCGTAATAAAATTGAATCGAATGGACGTCTGCTGTTGTAGAAATATAAGTGTAGAGGACGATGTTTCGTCTCCAGGTCTAAGATGGACGGTGAAAAACATTCAAAATGTCGTTCTGTACAACAACAGACGTCGTCCATTCAATTAAATTTCACCATAAAAAAACTTTTTGTACGTGATTGGATCCATCAGCATTATTAATCGTATATTAAAACAACACATACTAAATATACTTAGGCTTAGAGCTGGAAGAACCATCACCCTCCTCGCATCTTTTCGCGTTACTATAAGTTTCTAAGATTTACTTTAACACTAACTTTCTATATCTATAGCTTACACTTTAACACTAACTTTCATTATTATGAAAAAATTAGTGACATTTGTTTGCGCTTACGTTTTGTTTTTTCAAAGGTTTCTGTCAAGGGATTTAAAACATCTATAGTTTATTATGGTCATTGATGAAAATACGTGTTCTGCAGAAGAAGCATGTGGGGGTTTCTGCAATCCGAGTCAATATTTGTTGTACTTTCATTTCCAAGAGCAGTATGCTATGTTAAATCAAAGCTCTAGTGGTCGTTACACAAAGTTATTCAGTACGTTATTATGCTAAACTGTGTACTTCAATTCTTGGTTTCTGTCCCATTGCTGCAAAAATGAGCTCCCATTTTTTGACTCTCGCTGTTAGATTACAGTACACCAAGAGTTGGCGTTTGTAGCTTTGACTATTAACCTTTATTCTGTCTAGTATTTCAGATTATAGTTAGGGATAGATAGCCCTTTATATAGCTTTGAAGGACATTTCGAAACAAAGCACAAGTTTTCAGACCAAAGTGTACTCGAACCTTAGCGTATTTTCAATATTATGATAATTTTCATAATGTTAGTGGTGCGATTAATTTAGTGTTATTTAAAAGTGAACACACATTGTAGCATCGTCTCGTTCGTTTGGTTGCTACTTCCATTTAAATAAAAATTAAAAGATGATTTAGCAACCGATATGTGGAACCGTTAAAGGCCAATAAAAATGAATTCTATTTGAAACATCAAATTGACCTATATTTCCAGTTTTATTACTTTGTATTTTTGTGTTTTCAGATGACGCTCTACAAAAGTTACAATTGTAATAAATCTTTGTGAATAGAATCAGTTAAACTACAGTTGTTTTTTTCACATTTATCTTAATTTGTAAATTTGGGAAACGGACGACTTTGATGGAAAACATCAAGAGTTTCCTTGTGTTTTATCGCAATATTTAGGCCCATTGACAAATAAACACATTACAAAGAAACATTTGTCATGGTGTGATATATGCATTTTGTTGAGTAGTGTCAAGTTATTCCGATATTTAAGTTTAAATGATATAAAATTCTTTCAAAAATCCAGTGCCTGAGAGAAGCAAATTCTGTGTTGTGAAGATGTTAAACATCATCTTTAGTTTAAAAATAAGTTCTCACTTTTATGTAATATACAAGTAACCTTTGTTCACGTACCAAGGTGAAAAAAATTATAATAAACTGAGATAGGAACATTTTTTCTGCATTTATATATGTATATTAAAAAAATGGACTGTCTTGTTCATTGATAATATTGTAATATTTTGCTTTTTATTATGTAAACACAAATTAAAACATCTTTCAAATCACCGTATTGTTGATAAGTCGTTGGTGGAATTAGATTGCAGTTTGGACGTGGATCACTGTTATGATAGGCGTTCAGTTGAAAACTTTGTTTTCTTTGATACCTTCAACATTTTTTTTGAAAGCATGTGATATGCAACATCGGAATTTAAGTGTCGGATTTTTAAGTCAAGCTTAATCGAATGACTTTTCCATCTGGAAATAATGTTTATTTTGTGTTCAGATGGTCGAAAGAATCAAGTATACAGTGATTTTGTAAAACTCGAGCGATTTTAAAAGTGATTTAGTACACTTTTTGTTAAACTACAATATTTTTATTAATTTGTGTGATTTAAGTTACCAGAAGTTATATTTCAGTTACTGCACTATCGTTTTTAAGGGGTGGACAATCTGAATTGACATGTAAAATGGATACTTAAATTTTCTGTTAACCACAATAAAGGTAGATATTCATAGTTTCTAAAATCAAACACACGCTTTTTTTATGTAATACACTGTTGATTTTACACTTAGTACGGTTTCTGTTCCGTAGTCTTGGTTAAATAATGTATTTGTACATAATACTTAGTGGTGTATGTTTTGGAGGTGTTGAGATCATGTGTTTCGCCAACTGTAAATTGAATCAGACTGAATGTTATGGAAGGCTCGAGAAGAATAAACGACGCAATCAATGTATAACCCTCGTTTTGCCAGAAGGTTAAAGTAGTTGTCTGTTACCATGACAACGGTGCGGAATATGCGTTAATGTGTTGCAATTGACCCTCTCTAAGAGTTGAGTTCATTTAGTTTAATATGTGTGGTAATATAATTTTTATTGTATTTTGGTTTTACGGTGGTTAGATGTCACGTTTTGACTTTTTCATGCACTTTGTTGTTATCATATTTAATAAAATACAGATAAGCTTTAAGTTGTTTTAATTACGTTTCTCCTTTACAGTTGTTTTTGTTGTATTGATTAGGTCTGAATAATATAAATACAATGTCCATTTTGCTTGAGTTTGTTTTAAGGATGTGTCATCTAACAGTTTGGTCGATTGACCTCATTATTAGTAATTTAATAGTGCTGGCCTTTGACATCTGAGGGGTATTCTGTCATGTTCTTGCTTCCCACCTCTCCAAAGCAGAGCGTATAATTATTTACCCATTTCGCGCGGTTTGTTTTTAGACACTTATATGAGCTAGTTTTTCACGGTTAGTTGAGAGATGATTGAAAAGTATTATAATAGATAGTGCAATTTATATGTAATATTAGTGAATTTTAACAAGGGCTTGAATATGTGTAATATTCACAAACAGAACACTGTTTGAATTGAACGGATGGATGTTCCAATAGTTTGCAGAACTATCCAGCATAGTTGAAATTATTTGAGGAATATTTTTACCACGTTACCATATTAGTGATTAAATTGCATTTCACTGTTTGTTTTTAAATTTGATTCTGTTGGCTCTAGACGCTCATCTGTAATGGTTAAAATTGCCGGCGCCCATTGTGTTTTTTTAATTGGAATCGTGGCCGATTAATCAACTAACTCCTGCGTTCAACACATTTCATAGTGGTGAAATTTGAAGTAAAAAGGTACGACTGTAACCCTATAGCTGCTTTCCCTCTAGTCTTACACTGCTAAATTAGGGACGGCAAGCGCAGATAGCCCTCGTGTAGCTTTGCGCGAAATTCGAAACAAACGAACAAACTTGTAATTCCGATTTAATTTCATCGCACCTGTAAACAATTTTTGAAACTATTTATACGCCAAATTGTTTGTGCATCTACGAACTATTGGTGCACCATATTGTGTGTACGTCTATGACATTGTTGTTATAGTGCCCACAATCTTATTTCAACAAAAATGAAAAAATGGAAGCAACAGAGGATATTTATTTGTTCTACATTTCAAGACGAAATGTCTTGTGTCTCTTCTTTGTACTTGGTATTATAATGTATCCTGAGCCATCTGTATTTAAGAACTCAACGGTTCCTTGGATGTATGAGTAAAAGCCGGAACTGCAACACGACTGTCTTGTCATGCAACATTTCGACATTCCACGCGTTATCCAGCGACTGATAAGATACATCAAACCTCAACTTAAATAACGACATTGCATTAGAAATGATAATAGCAAGATGTAAGATTCCAAAAACATGTTCTGTTTCAAGAGTGAATAAAACCAAAATTAAGAGTAACAAACATATTTACTTTTGAAGTTTGTATGTTATGCTGTGTTCTAACCCACGTAGTGCATTGATTCTTGTCGTGGTTTATGGTATGCGCACGTTCTACTGACGTCGCGACAGTACATATCGTAACGTTCGTGTCCCTTATGTGACGTCGTTTTAGTGTCTACTCGTGACGGTTGTGTGAGAAACATGACCTTCTTTAGTGTAATGTATAAATTACTTTCATAATGAAACAGATATAACCATGAGATGAATATAAAGTAATACTTATTCCAAACATGAAGTATTTATACATGATTATTCGATTTTTTTACATGTCTGTGGAGATTTCAGCTGAACCAAGTGATAGTTTCCCATTTAAATTTGTGACACTTCCTTTCTAAAACAAGCTATTTACTTTACATCTAAAATAAATGTCAGTTTTCATGTCTTGAGAAGTGGCATGGTTGTACACGCTCTTGTGTTACAAAATTTAATTTATTCATTGAACGAGAGTATATCTTTAATGTTGACACGCGACACTGTCCTAATTTTTGACCCGTGTACGTGGACAGTTTCTAATTACGAGTATACAGAAAAAGACACGTTACAGTTTCTCCTTTCTTGTATAGACTTCACATTAGTCAACCAGCTCACAATGGCTCGGTGATAAACCAGACAATTTATAACACTAAAATTCACATTTAGGAACCGTTGGTGAGAAGACCACAGATTGTGTAGTTTCGTGCTGAAATATTTTACTCATGTTATGAGTTATCTAAACTCTCAAAACAGTAGTATTAGTTCATCGTAATGTCGTAACTTTCTTCAGTTGTTGATCATTACGAGGGGTGAGGAAGGTGCAGTGAGACGAGCTATTTGAGACCGAATTTATTACTAGGTGGTGGACAAGTTTACCTAAAGATCTATTACTACTACAGTCTTAAATCGTGTTAAACCATGATCATCATAACATTAAACATTTTTTAGCACAGCACTCTTATTAAATAAAGTGACGATTTAGGCGACGTAAAGACTAGATTCTAAAACTAGATCATGTTGTGTGAAGCGTCCAAAATCCGAACTATTACCATAGCAACGTATTGGCTCTTCTAACGACAGAATGGTGATGTCACAAGATTGATTTGCTGGAGGGGAAAATGGTTTCCTGTAGCAACAAGAAACCCCACTCCTTTCTGCAGCTGGCCATAGTTGTAGCTGCTTATACCCAAAGTTTATTGCTTGTACTTCTGATATGTTTTCATAGAAAGTGAATAACTATAGGGTATTCAACATATCTCCATTTACTTAAATCAATATTCCACTGTTAGTGACTGTGTTTAGGAAAACATGAGACTGCCCAGTGGTCAGCAAGTACCTCTTGAATAAGCTTTCATTATATGAGAATTATGAGGGAAGAATTAAATGAATTAGGCCTAAGCTAATCATGAATGACCTTTGTAGATTAGAGATCATTGTAGACAGTGGGCTGAAATATTTATCTAGAGTAGCACATAAAATAGAGAACACAAATTTTTCTGCTTATGGTCCAGTGTAAAAAAAAAAAAAAAAAAGATTTCAAACTGTGTGAAAAACAGTTTACCTCACCCAGTTAAATGGAGAATTCCCTCTGCCCCTGTAGTGATAGTAATTATAAGTTTGGGGAAGATCCACTAAATGTCACTCTTATCTAGGGTACCAAAACACTGTTGTTGTTGAAGGCACTGAAGTGGTACTTTGATTTATAGCCTTAATGAGGGTTGGTTTAGTAATTAATATATAGTCTCATAAAACTTAACTCACCCATCACAGAAACTGCTGGAAGTAATAAATCTGTCAAGAAGTGGAGGGTAAAGATGTTTAGATAAGTAAGTAATGAAGCAACTTGAAAATTTATCATAGTGTAAAAGTCATTTGGAGCATCATTGAAAACTACAACATAGTTATAAAAATTCACAAGATGACCCAACATGTTTTGAAATGGTCATCTGTTTTTCAGAAGAAACCAATCATTTGAAAAGATTGAAGGATTCTAACCATTTATCAACTTATAGATGACAAGATATAAAAAAGAAACTGTTCTAGTGAGTTTTTAACACTCCTACGAAAAGTGAGGCCTATTAGGCCCCAGAGCAACTTGAAAGGTTATTAATATTAGGCTAATAATTATGTATTTAAATGAAATTGCCATTTAAATCCATTAATGAATGGATTAACGAGATTCCCACTGTCCCTATCTACTATCCAACGAAACCACAGCCAGGGGAATGGGCTTGGAGAAATCAGGACTAGAAACTCTTTTCATAGGAGTGTTAAAATATTTCATCTAACAATAGTATGTAACTAAACAGTAAAGTGTTGTTCGCCTCCTCTACATAAAATATTTTCTCAACCCAAAGTCTTTTTACATATTTCTCTACAAGTGGGTTTTTCGACATCACTGATTGTTTTTCGTATTATTGTAAGTACTGAAAATAATAAGTTATAGATATTAATCCACTTGTGACCTACACTTGTAAAAAAAAAAAAAAAATCAAAAAAGCTCAATATTGATTTTATATTAAATACAGTATGTTGCTTTATAGTAACATTTGTCCATTTGCCAGTTTTATTTTCAGTTTATTTTAAAATGCTGCTACTTACCACACAAAAGTATACTCACTCATGTTGTGTATAAGTTTTAATTAGACACAAACGTTTATTTTTGTAATAGTATGTGAAACTTCATAGTTTTTGTTAACATAATAAATTGCATTTGAAAATTCTCCAGAAACATACAATTGCACATGCCTGTGTGTTTGTGGTAACAGTGAAAAGTTTTAAGTTGGAAATACCAATAGTACAGCTGTTAGTGTTTCAGTTTCTGTTGTATTTCTACTTAGTATTACAGTGTCATATACAGGAAGTTCATCTAGTAATATTTTGTGTATCCTCTTTTAACCTCAGCTTTATAACAGTAAGGATGAAGTCAAGTCACTTCATGGGGATGGTGTAAGTGTATCTGTAAGCCAGCATTTCTTTCATGTTGGGATGAAGATTTGCTAAAAGTAATAACAATACAATTTGTATATGGCTTCAAAACCATGTTTGGTTTTATGCATAAGTACTTGATTTCAGTGAGGGCCCAATTGTTATAGACTTGTCACATTTTACTGCTTTGTTTAACCCAAGAATTATTTATCCATATATTTAGGACCTCATTAAGTTTCCAAACATTTTTGTAAACTATATATGCACAAACCTACTTGTGGTTCTTTGATTTGTAGGTTACAGGTTCTTCTTCTGTGTGTGAATCATAAAACAGTAAAATACCATCCATGTTACATTTAATCACCCTAATTACTGGTCTTCTCTATTTTTCCATAATGCCATCCCTGTTACAGTTATTCACACTAATTACTGGCCTCTCTATATTTTACCATAATGCCATCCATGTTACATTTACTCACATTAATTACTGGCCTCTCTATATTTTACAATAATTAAAAACAGTTGGATTATCTAAATTGGCCAAGGCCAAAGTTTTGACCTAAATTGATTATTCAACTAAGAATATACACATTTAGAACAATGTTGTAGAAATATATTTATTAAATTATGAAGTTTGTAATGTTTTAAAAAGTTAAGTAACTTTCTTACAGTATTGTTTTTTAATTAACCCTTCATGGATATGGAAGAAACATTACAAATGTGGTTATCCTTTAAACAGTAAAATTGTTGTATTGTTACCATGGCTTTCCATTAAAATATAGTACAGATATCCTGTGTAACCTTTAAAATATCTATAAACTTAATGGTTTTTGTCCCTGAAATCCTGATAAACCGAAATTACTCTAAGAAAATTTCTTGTTCTGTTTATTTTTTCCACCATCTTAAAGCTTCCATAATCTAAGGATATCTGTAAAGAGGTATAATTTTTCTTAATATCTTCAAACTTTTTTACTTATTGGGATATTCATGACAAACATGCAGGTCAACTACTGGGGCTTTTTTCATGTAGTGTAGTGTTTCAGTAATTTTTGTGCTGTTGTAGCAAAAGGTGTGGGGTAATAGTTTTGTGATTTGTTACCGTTTTGTTTGAAGGATGCAAGAAAGGCAGCTTGTGATACCACTTTGGTCCAGGCCACAGCAAACATGGAGCCTGTAGGAAGAATTCAGATGCGGACTCGACGCACGCTTCGTGGCCACTTGGCAAAAATATATGCCATGCACTGGGGATCAGATTCACGGTAAATATGTTTTTGTTATGTTTTCTTACTTTTTTTTTAGCCTTTTTGTACAAAGGTGTTAAACATGACAATTTAAAAAAATAATATTGCTAGAAAACCATACATCTGAATATTTTATACCAAGTCTAGTTACTGTTACAGAACTGGGAAAAGCAAATACTATTAAAACCACTTGTAGGAATTTATGATGTGGACTGTTTTTGTTTTCTGGAGCATTATCATTAACTAATGAACTAATGTTTACAGAATTAATAAATTAACATAGCACTATTCTGCTCATTTTACTTTATATTCTTTTATTAATGTTTAGGAGCATTCATACTATTAAAATAGTCACAAGTAATATGGTTTGTAATACCTATTGAAAATCTACTTTTAGGAAAAGAATGCTTTAACAGTTTCCAGGTCTGTATACAAGAAGTTTTATGCTCTGTTTATTTTATTTAAATTATAATTTGTCATAATTTTATTTTAGAAGCTTTCTTGCTGTCATTGAACTTATTTTTACTAGAAGTAAATGGAAGTTGGTGTTCAACTGTTAGCTGTTTGTTTTTTGGGGTCTACTGTAAGTGTGTGGACTAATTCTTTGCAGTGGACAGTGCAGTTAGCTCATTTTATTGATTTGTGTAAGAACAACAATAATATAATAGAATGTATTTCTTAATAAAAGTCAACTGTCTTTGTTAGAATATTCAAGAGTTTTTATGTTTTAACAACGAATGAGGAATTTTATTGTTACATTAAAATATTGTAGCTTTACCAAGTCATCACAGTTCTTGTCACCATGTCCAATCATGCTGTCTGATGGCTATGTATTTTGACAAAATAGAGATCACAGTAGCCTTTAAAACCTTGCACTTTGACAGTCATGCCTATTTTTTTACATATTGTATTGAAGTACATTTCTTATGTAAGCTTATTTCAACTTTACCAAGTTAACATGCAAAAACTAATAGTTAACTTGCAGCCCTTAACACCTAACATTTGATATTCACACACACACACCATATGTGGGACTCTGGATAATTCAAAACTATGCTAGGCTCATGCATTGTTAAATATTTAGAAACAGTGAAAAATCTGTTCATATATCAATCACATCTTGTAACAATACTTTGTATATTTTTTCAGGTGTTTTATTCTGTATACTTTTTTTTCCTCACAAAAAATGTATCTTTAATTATTTAGTCTAATAATTAATTTGTAACCAACCAAGTGAAAAATATAATAACCTTATTTGACAAATGCATATAACCAAGATAAAAAGCTGGTACTTTAAATGTTCTCCAGTTAGTATCAATTTGAAGTAAAACAGCATAAAAATTAGAATAACATCAGTTTATTTTATGAAATAAAACCTCTTTATAATTATCTCAGAACTTTTGAAAACTGTTGAGGAATAAATGAGATTAAATCTAGGTCTTTTCAGCTAATATAGTGTTAACAAGGATCTTTAATTTCTCCATGCTGGCCATTGTTATGTTTTATTTTTATGATGATGTATGTATCGATGTTTTATAAGTCAGCCATTAAACATTTAAACAAAATGGATTTTACATAAAGTGGGACTTCTACTATAATAATGAAGTTAATAGCATTTTGGATTAATGATTATTAACCATATAGTTCTAAAGTATTCTAAGTAATTCAAAGTTAATATATTCTGTGATAAAAGAATCCAGTAGTTGCAGAAGAAGAAATAAGAAAAAAACAGTCTATTGAGATAACATTAGTTTTATTATGTTCTTTAAATTTTTAATTTGGGGGTATTGCATAATTCATCCCTTGATACCAAACCCTTGTAGTAATTGGATGTATAAATCTGGGATATTTTGTTTGGTTTATGAGAATGCTTGGAACAGTAGAGTGTTATTTAATACATAAAACCATTTGGTAAGTTGAACCAGTAGGTTTTGTTATTTCTGTATTTTAGAAATGTTATTTTTTATATTTTATTAGAATTCTCTACATGGATATTTATACATAATATAGAATTCTATAGAAACATGACTTCTGCAGTAGCTTTGCAGCATATTTTTCATTGCAGAAGGCTCTGTTTTAAAACTTTCATCAAAGTGCACCACTGTTCCTTGCATGTTGTTGATAATATAACTAGTTTTCAAAAATGATAGATTTTCCAATACCCATTCAAATGCCCATTTACCAAGAATTTCATCGGCACTACTTCTGGTAACATTAGTATGTTTCAGTGTGGAATACCAGTTTCATTCTCCAGTATGTTGCATTCTGACAGTTGAATGAGTGTGTCATAGAAGGAACTTTTGTCACCTTTTCAGATAAGAATCATTCTTGATTGTTTCACATTGTTGCTTTAGGCATGTGGGTATTTTTTACCACTGGCTTTTGTGTTCATGGATTCTACTTGTTATGGGATGTGATACCACAGTTAGATTATGGCTTGTTACAGTTATTTCTCTGGATGCTCTGGCTCCTAAGGTTCATCCATATTCCCTGTTTTTCAATGGCATTAAGTAAAAGGGATGTCCCTGTGTTGGAAATTATAAAGACCTGATCTAAACATATCTTAATGATTTACGTGTTTGAATATTTTATATTGGAAATTTCTGTCATATACTCTTTCCATAGCCCCTGCTAGTACAGTGGTAAGTCTACAGATTTACAATACTGAAATCAGGGGTTCAGTTCTCCTCGGTGGGCTCAGCAGATAGCCCCAATGTAGCTTTGCTATAAGAAAACACTTTTTCCAAAAGTGACAGTTTATTTATGGCATCTCACTACTTAAAAACAATTTCAAAATGTAGTTCTGTTCTACCATGACTGTATGTACCAATGTCAGACAAAATTGGTTTAATCATACAAGGCTCTTTAGGAACTCCATACCTGATACTAAGATGAAAACCTAGTATCTTTATTGTATAATATTCATCTTCTGTGAGTATGTTTTCTTCTTTTGATCTAAAATTGGTGCATTCATAATTTACATTTTTTATATTTGTCTAATTTCACAAAATTATTTTAAATTTCTTGTTTCTGTAGTGTGGTCAGTTTTGTTTCAAATGATTACACTATTCTTTTAGACTGACTTTGTTGTTTTTGTATTTTCATTTTGCCTTAAACATTTAGCTAACTGTACAAAATTCATTAGATAGTATTCAAAGTTAAACCTTTTCTATGGAGTAAAGTTTAATCCATGGCCTTTTTTTTTATCAGTAAATGGTATTCCTTAATTTTTTACATAACTGTACATTTGTCTTAAAATTGTTATGTTTATCTTTTTAACTAAATCAACATAATTTAGTTTGATGATTCACTGTTTTAAAAACAAGTTTCTTAAATTGTAAATAATATTTCAAATTATGGAATTGAAGAATAGATGTTTTACATCAATGGATTTAGGTTTTCTATTCAGTGTTAAAAATCTAAACATACATTCTAAGTCATGACAAAGTAAATTGCTCATATCATTAGGTATTAGGTGTAGATTACAACTGAAATTATAAGTGCAATTTACTTATTACCTTTGGTTTTTGTGATCAGTCACACCAAGTGTTCTGAATTACTTACCTGCTGTATGAGATAAAGGTTGGCTGTAATTACCATTTTCAAACAACTCATTTATTATTCATCATAAATGTTTGATACAAGTTCCTAAAATAAGTTACCTTAGTGATAGTGGTTGTGAGTTGTTTAATAAACAATTTATGTGGTTATAATAAGTTACACCCTTGTGCAAATTAATCGAAACAAGACAGAAAATTATTATTTTTGCATTTTATTTTTGATAATCCAAAAATTACTCACAAATTAATACATGATAATGACCGCCTTTATTTTTCAGAAGATCATTAATCTGCTTTGGCATTGAGTCCACAATTTGACTGCAATCTTTACTAAATTTTGGATTGCTGTATCACACCTCAATTATGGCCTCAATTAGCTTATTTTTTGTAGTACAGTCTTTTCCCTGAAGTCTTTCTTTACAAATCGCCCGATGATTTTCAATAGGATTTAAGTCTGGAAAGCTCCCAGGCGAGTCCAGCACCTTCATTTGCATTGTAGTCATAAAATTCTTCACAAGTTGCGATGTGTGGCACGGAGCCAGATCTTGCTGAGAAATGCCAGATCCATCTGGAAATCTTTTCCAATTCTGGAATGACTCTTCTCTGCAAAACTTCGATGTACTGTGGTTCTCGCATCATATCTTCTATGATATGTTAGCCTCTGATACCATAGTAGCTTAAAAAGCCACAAAACATCTTCTTCAAGGGATGTTTTACGAACTGATTAATGTGAGATTCTTGAAGTTTCTCACCTGGAGATCTGTAAACATGCAGACTTCTTTGATCCTGTACGAAGAAATGAGTCTCATCACTAAATAACACCTTCTTCCATTGTTCTTGCATCCAGTTCTTGTATTTCAGACCCCATTGATACCATTTTTTCTTCATTGAGTTAGTAAGAAGTTGTTTTTTGACTGGTCTCCTTGCCCTTCTAACGCAATTTCGAATGACGTAATATTCCTTAAACTTTCGTCATATATCCCAAAAGTAGATCGACCGTACTGCAAAACACAACTAATGACACTATCTGTGTGAAAAAATGACTATTAAAGGGAATCAGCAGGTCTAGCGAGCCTACACCGGCCGCCATGCTGAAAATATTGTAAAATGACCATTTGTTTCAATTAATTTGCACAAGGGTGTACCTTAGTGATAGTGGTTCTGAGTTGTTATAACCATGTAATACCAATTTTAGTAAACAAGATACCTTACTCATAGTGGTTCTAGGCTATTATAACCATGTAATACCAAATTTAGTAAACAAGATACCTTAATGATGGTGATTTTGAGTTATTTAATCATGTAATACCAGGTTTAATCAACAAGTTACTTTGGTGATAGTGATTCTGAGTTTTTTTTTACTGTGTTATACAAAGTTACCTTAGTGATTTTGTATTGTTATAATCATGTAATCAAATACACACCATATCATAGACATCGTAGTGTCTTTCATACAAAGCATGTTGATTATTTCTGATTCATGTATCTGGGTGCTGCCTTGTTTTATGCAACAGTTTGTCTGAAATTTATCCAAAAACTTAATACAATGATATTGATACTAAATAACTTATTTATGGACACTATCAGTCAAACAATATCCAGGAGATCATAGAAAATTTTCTTCTAAATTTGTTGGTGCTTCTTTTCAGCTACCTTGTGTCTGCCTCACAAGATGGTAAATTAATTGTGTGGGATGCACACACCACAAACAAGGTATGATGTAACTGATATCATGATATTGTCCTCTTTAGTTTATTCTTAATTAATTTTTATATTTACCATTTCCTTTATTTAACTACATTGGTCTATCTTCCCATATTATATATAAATTATTTAACATTTGGAGTCATTGTGGTGTCATCTGCTGAGAAAGTTGTTTTCGAAATAATATTTAAAAGATAATTGTCGACTTATAGACTGTAACATACATATAAAAATGTTTTTATTCTATTAAAGTTGTAAATTTTACACATCATTACTTGATAAATACTTTCATCAGCTGAATGTTCACTTAAGATGAATATTAACAATGTGCTCTCATTCTATAACATTCAAGATTGTAACTAAATTTTTCCTAGTCAAATCTGTAATATAATGTTAATTTCAAAACTCAGACTTTGCACATTAAGAACTCTTTTATAAATAAATGTTCTTCAGTAAATATTAAAATGATTTCATACTCTGTTTTAGTTACTTCACTGTGGTTGTTGTTCTTCTTTGGCATTTTTTCTGCTTCCCATTCTTTAGCTTTATCTGCTTTGAATTAATAGAACGTATAACATCTTAAGATGAGATTCAGTGACATATATAGAATATTCTCTATCATAGACTGGTAAATTTCAGTTTTGGTCATTCAACATGAGTAGACAACCTTCTGTATGAAAACTTAGATTTAATTTCTTTATTCTGTTTTTCATTTTTTTAACCTTAGAATTATCAGTGGGCTACGTACAGTCTCCAGCTGTTTTTGAAATGCTTTTATATAAACTGTTATATGCATGAAATTATTTGTGGGCCCATGGATTTTATGGGTTGCAGGGCCCATGAATCACACATAAGTACAAATCCAGCAACAATTGAATTTTTACAGTTGAGAAACTTTACAGAAAGGATGGCATTGAAGGTATTTGTAATCTCACAACATAACCAGAGATTTTATATTTATTAATTGGTTCTAGAAAACATTTGCCTTAGCCCACATCTTTGGTTTGACAACTTGAATAATAAAATGTTTTAAATCATGGTCTTGAGTAACTCCACCTTTTTTCCATCACTGCTACTACATTTAATTATAATTATGAATTGTTTGGGAAAGAAAATTTGATGTTAAACTCATAACATGTTATAGTTATGAAGATAATGTCTTCTTTCAGGTTCATGCTATTCCACTGAGATCAAGCTGGGTTATGACCTGTGCCTATGCTGCTTCTGGCAGCTATGTTGCCTGTGGTGGGCTGGATAATATCTGTTCCATCTACAGCCTTAAGACTAGGGAAGGCAATGTTCGAGTTAGCAGAGAATTGCCTGGTCACACTGGTTATCTGTCCTGTTGTCGATTTATAGATGATAACCAAATAGTAACAAGCTCAGGAGACATGACCTGGTATGTCAATTAAATAATGTCAAGTGACATGACTTGTTATATTGATTAAACTCATCAACTGACTGATACATCATTTAATCCTCTTACTACAGGGTCAGTGGGTCACACCAACCTTGTGACTCAAAAGTGACTATTAGTTTCTATACTATAATGTTTAATATATTCTATGCATCTTCACAAAATTTAACGTTTTTAGTAATCAGTGCAAGCCTTTTGTACATACAAAAATTAGGTCTTTAAATTATTTTTATTAAAATGTGGTCTATGAATACAAGAAGTTAGTGTTAAGTGTTTCAAGTGCAAAGTGATTTTCATGCTAAAATTGAATATATTTTTCCTGAAAATTGAGACTTGATTTGAGAAATTGCTGTAACTTTCCAGATAAACATCCAGTGTTTCTAATTAAATTTTGTTTTATCTCTTATTTTCTCTACTGATTTGGCCAATTGACTGATCTTGCAACCACCATAAAAAAGTACATAATAAATCTAAATACCTTTTTTCTTTCTAAATTATTATAGATTGTAACAAAACTACATTTGTTTATTGCAAACAGCTTAAAGCTCACAACAGTTTACATCTGTTTATTCTTAATTTTGTTTTATTGTCCTTTGAACTGTATTTAGCTAATAATCTTGCCACATAAGAATTTTGTTTTGCTTACTGTCACCTTACTTAACCTAATAGGTTTCTGATTTATACATTCTTGTAATTTTTATAATAATAAAGAATATATATGAAAAACAAGAAATATTGCACTAGCCTGTATCTACTTTTTAATACTAATGATTCTACTACATTAGATTTTTACTTAAATAATGCACCTAAGAACATTCAGAATAATAACATGCATAAAGCATGTAACTTGCTACAACTGTCATGATTTTTCTGTTTTTATAACTTGTATGATAAAAACTTATAAAAATTCAACTAAACGTATTGATGTGAACATTGTGAGAAACAATTTTTTTCTGGAGGCAAAGAAGAGAATTCTGTACAGATAATATATGATTTTATAGATTAAAACTCTGACTTTGTATTGGTTAAAATGTTGAAAAGAACTTTTAGGAACTTGTGAAACAGAGGTGTGACATGTTTGGCAAATAAGTTTGGATTTCTAGTTTGTGTCCTAAAACAAGTAAGAATGAAGAGTATAAAAAGTATTCTTACTTGAATAATGTCTGTATTATAATGGATAATTTAACTTAAGTTTTGTGCTTATTGGAATAAGAAGAGGGAAGATCTAGAGAGCAGATGTTACAATTCTCGTACTAGGATGACTGAGGATACATTTAAGTTTTAGAACTTAAAACTTGCATTGAAATACGATTTATTGACTATATTGATTCCACATTTATTTGTATGTAATCATAATAAAGTAATTTAATTAAGTGTTGAAAAGTAAACTTTTAAATTTTAAAAAGTTGATATTTACTTTGGCTTGCCTGTTGTGAAAGGCTTAAGGTAAGTTCAATGAATACAACTTGGTATATTTGTTAAATGAAGTAACAATCTTAGGTTAAAAGACATTTAATGAAATAGGTGGTGATATGACCTGGTATGCCAGGAAAGTTTAGGTGATGAACTACTGTTAGTTATGACTAAAGTGACATAATTGGATATGTCATTTAGACTGAACTGAAGGTGACTTAATGCAGTGTGCATTTTATGTGAGTTTGAAATAATAAGGTCAAGAGATGTAATTATATGGTTTCTTTTACAGTTCAAATTAAGCACTCACTATTTACTGTTTGTAGTCAGTTTGTTGTGGAAGAATACTGCTGAAGTCAAATCAGTTTCAAACAGTGCAACTGTACCAATATTATTTTATACCATTGTCTATACTAGACAAACACAAATAGAGGTTCAGGGCATACAAATCTTTTACTGTGTACTTAAGATTTTATTTTAGGTGCCATATTTTTATTGGAATTACCAGCTGGTAAGTGTTAAAGAAACATTAATAAACTTTTAAACAAATAATGATTTAAAACATGTTACATTATTTCCCACTAAAAACCACTCAGTACATGGTGTGATAAATGTTTTGTGAATTTTTAATATTTTAGGAGTGGTACATAATTCTTATTAATTTGTTGTTTTTTTCTGTATTTTTTATTATTGACCAACAGAGCTTTTGTTCCTGTGGTTATGGTTGTGCTAGTTAGTAAGTAAAAACAGTATAAATATTTTTAATCTATCTATGAAATTCATTAATTACATATTAAGGTATTTAACTGTGTTATTTTCTAAGGCCGTACTCTATACAAGTGTTTCTCAACTGAGTGAATGGTTCAACCAGGGTTTTATGATATGACAATCAGGGTTAATGAGTTATCAGTAAAACAAGAAATTCAAGGGAAAAGTTATTAGTTATTATTATATATTGTATTATTTTATATATTCTGTTTTAGTTTGATCAACACATTTTATGTTGTATTCATTCTAGTTACAGTTCTATATTAAATCCATAATAAAGTTGTGGTTCTGTATTAAAGCCATAATAAGGAATTTTGGATTTTTATATATTTTCCTAACTGAGATGAGTGAGTTGTGAAGAACTTGTATGATAAAGGTTGAAGATTGCTGCACTAGACTAATATCTTTATTGTATATTGAAATAAATGTGTGTTAAGGGTACACAATATTCTGTCTTTACTACTATTCTTTATTTTCTGTTGTTATTACTGAAAAAGACTTTACAAACTATCGTAAAGTTCTGAGTTTATCATATTGAAAGTCCTAATTCGGTAAATTAATAAATAATATTTAGAGCTATATCATACATACTGACAAATGACATGAAATATTTTCTCTCCTGACCATTGATTGTTATAACAGTGAACAGTACCATGAATAATACCAGAGTTCCTCACTGTTGACAACTACATTTGTAACCAGTGCCATGAAAAGTATCTTTTTTTCTTGGCTGCTAACATCTGCAGTAGTAACAAGTGCAATGACATATATTATTTTCCAAGTATTGACTGTTACAATACTGTTACAGTATGAAATGTACCAACTTTCCTTGTTGTTGACAAATATTACAAGTTTTGTAATGCTGATATGTTCTTGAAGTAATCTTAATATTGTATAGTTCTTTCAAATAGTTCTGCATCATTTTACAGAATATGACATCAAGAATGTAACCAAAGTATCTGTGGTTCTTTATGTTCAGGGATGTACAATAATTCCCCTTTAATTTTACCAATAATAAATTTTATTATTGGTATTATCATGACCAACAATTCCTACATGATTGTAGCTGTACATTGAGAATTCATGTTTGTAGAATATTTTTATAGCTATTTGTATTGTTGAAATCTATAATTTCGAGTTGTAGATGTTATGATAGTTAAACATTATTGAACATAGTTAAGACATAATTTGTTAACATTGTATTTCTTGGTATTTTTAGTGCTTTATGGGATATAGAAACAGGGCAGCAGTGTACATCATTCACAGGACATACGGGTGATGTGATGTCTCTTTCTTTGTCACCAGATGTGCGGACTTTTGTTTCTGGTGCATGTGATGCTTCAGCTAAAGTAAGTTATTTTTATACGTTCCAGATTGTGTGACAACCTTAAAACTAGAGAAATCACCGAGTGCCTATCCATAACAACACCTCATTCACCTCACCATGCCTTTTGATAAACACAGGGTCAAGCAATGTATATTTCATACCATCAGTCAGAATTTTATGATTTCTGTGTTGGTATTCTTATGAAGAGATGGACTGTTTTCCTTAGCTAATAATAATAAATGTTGTTGAATGTTAATATGGCAATAACTTCTGACAGATTTGTACAAAATTGAGTTCATTGATTTTTGATTATGTAGATGGTGCAAGACACATTTACTACTGATTTAATTTTTTTAAAAAGGGAGTTTTATTGAGAAGTCTTTGCAGTTTCATGTTTTTTGAATTGCTTACTATTATATAGGTGAACATTACTTCTGGACAGTGGAAGAAGAGATTTTGAAAATCTAATACTTAAACAGACTTTAATTTTTTTTAAATACATTCAGACATTTGTAACAAACAATCTTGGATAGAATTTTTCCATTTTTATTTGTGTAAAGAAAGGAGTTATATTGAAGGTAAGTATCTTCATGCCTTCAATGGTTTCTGTTTTAGGAACCAAATTAATGAAACTAAGGGAATTTAATAGTGTGTGTGTGTATTTATAAATATATACATTTATACTATTGAGTCAAATATGTACTGATCAATTTACCTTAGATTTTGTACATGATCTCTGTTCATTACCTGCTTCTAATTTTAAATTTAAATTTCTATAGTATTCAACTCTCTCCCTAACCCCAGTTTTAAAGCTAGGTGGAATAATCTGTCACATACATTGTACTGTTAGGTCTTTGGGCTTAATTCATTGAACTAATTTTGTATATATACAATAGCAATTGGAATCCTGAAAGGATCATGGGATCTCAGGATTTTAGTGTGTCAATTCCTGGCTATTATCTCTATTTATATTGAGCTTTGTACTGATTAAAATAGAATTGGGACACATAATGAATATTTGTTGTTTTTTACCTTGGTTTATATACTTTATAATCAGAAGCAGTGAGTTATACAGATCTGTGAATTCAACATCACAGAAGTTTTAGTTTTATTAATGGGTTTTCCAAAATTCAGCTACACAGAGTTTAAAAATAATATTCAATTTGTCTATTGCATAAGGTGTTTTACAAATTGGGGAGAAAAAGAAAAGACTGTCACTTAGATCAAATTATAATTTTATTTACCACAAAATATTTTTTATTATGTTCATTAACAAAAACACTAACTGATTGAATAAAAGGGAAGAACATTGATGTCAAATGAATATGCGACCTCATTCATTTTAATTTTGTTGTGTGAATTGTACAGTTTTTAATCCCCTCAGTGTCAATTCCTGTACATGGTGAGGGGACCTCACAGGGGAAGGTTCTGTTCTTTCAGTTTACCTCCTCCAGGATCTAAACATCCACCCACGTGTTTGCCATGTGTGGTGACCCATGAAGGGGAGGAGAGGATTCTGGTAGTTGAGGGGTCCAATCCAAACACACCACTTTGTCTTTAAATTCCCATAGACAAGCGACCTTTGAGTGCTTCCCCCCAGGGTCAGTTGGCTGGTACACTTGGGTTAGGATCAACTAAGTACCAGTGTTGACGTTTTGAACGTTGTATCTGATGCTGGTGTTTGGGTATAGTGTTCATGAAACCCTGGCATCACTGCAGTGTCCTTCTATGGCACTGTAGTGCATCCCCTCATAGGGCTCCATGGTGGGTGGGGTCAGTGAGCACTGAAATATTCTTTTTTTATTATGGATACCTCTCAAATAAAATAAAAAAATCACAACTTAAATCTGTCCCACAATTTTTAGTTATACATTCTTTAACTGAAAAACCCTGAGGGCAGATGCCTGCATTTTTCATTCAGAAGGGTTTGGAAGGGCATGCTAGCTCTCCTAAATTGCTAAAATGATCAGCATGTGCCCACACAGTCCTCATCATTGAATATGCTCTTGGAGACTGTAGCCATCCTTATCTCCATGGGTCATACCATCACTGTTTGCTCCCTGTACCTAACCCCTGGAAAAAATTATAATACATCAGACCTTGATTGCCCTCATTGAGCAACTATCAACCCCCTTTTTAAATTTAGGAGATCGTAATTGGCATAATCCCTTATGGGGTGGTTCTAGTATTGATATGAGGGGTCGTGCTATAGAGCATATGCTCTTGAATCACAACCTGTCTACTGACTCTTACACTTATTTTCATACACCCAGTCATTTACTGCTATAGATCTTTTTGTCTGCTCCCCTTTACTTTTTACTTGCTTTTCTTGGGAGCATATTAAGAGAGAGTGGCCATGGTCATTGCCACCCAACCCGTGTGCCTCAGTGGAAGTTGGACCAGGCCAACTGGCCCTCTTTCACTGCTCTCTCAGAACGTGATCCTGCCATCTTATGTAAATCATCAATAGATGATTGTGTAGCAGCAGTAACTAATTGTAGTGTCCAAGCGGCTGCTTAATGCGTCCCCTAAACCTCGACACCTTTCCTGTGACATCCACGCACTTGGTGGAATTCTGCTTGTTATATAACACAAGAAGCTCAGAAACGTGCTTGGGATAAATTTTGTAGATATCCCACTCTTTCAAACTGCATTGCATTTCAGCAAGCCCATGCACATGCTCTGCAAGTTAGATGTCAAAGCTAGAAAGAATCTTGGATTAAATACACCTCCATTATTTCTTGAACGACCAGTTCAAAAGTCATATGGGACAAGATCTGGAAGATGAGTGGATGGTTTACTTCTGCCCCCTGTCTATCTTTATATCCAAAGGTCACAAAGTTGCTGATGCTCAGAGCATTGCCAATACTTTTGATGAATGTTTCTTTCATGTATCTAGCTCTTCAAACTCACCCCCTTCCTTCTCAGCTATTTAAACATGAGTTGAACATCTGCCTCTTTCCTTTTTGACTGATCATCCCTATGACTACAATCGCCTTCTTACACTGGTGGAACTCAAACTTGTACTTCATTGGTCTGGGAATACATCAGCTGCACCTGATAATATACATTATGAGATGCTACACCACCTTTCTCTTGGCTGTCTTTAACCAGATATGGCAGGAAAATGTCTCCTGGTGCTTAGCACCAAGCTATTGTACTCCCTATTGTTAAACCAGGGAAGGATCCAAAGATTCCTTTGAATTACTGTCCAATTACTTTGATGAGTTGTCTCAGTGAGATCTTTGAGAGGATGATTAATGCTCATCTTGTTTGGTTCCTTGAATCAAACAACCTTCTTTCAACCACTTTTCTTTTGGCTGTCTTTAACCTGATATGGCAGGAAAATGTCTCCTGGTGCTTAGCACCAAGCTATTGTACTCCCTATTGTTAAACCAGGGAAGGATCCAAAGATTCCTTTGAATTACTGTCCAATTATTTTAATGAGTTGTCTCGGTGAGATCTTTGAGAGGATGATTAATGCTCATCTTGTTTGGTTCCTTGAATCAAACAACCTTCTTTTGACCACTCGGTTCTAAAGACAACGCTTCACAATAGACCACTTAAATTGCTTTGAAATATCAGTCAGAGAATCCTTTTTGAAGCAACATCTTATTTCTTTCTTTTTTTATTTAGAGAAAGCTTATGATACATCATGGAGATATGGCATCTTGCAAGACCTTCCCTCATACAGATTGCATGGCAATTTGCTGCTTTTTATAAAGCATTTTTTAATGAACCACCAATTCCAGGTCCATGTGGGCTCAACACTTTCCCATTTTTTCCCATAGGAACTTGGAGTCCCTCAGGCCTGTGTTCTGAGTGTCACACTTTTCATTACAAAGATTAATGCCATCAGTGAACAGCTACCCCCTACAGTTGCAAATGGTCTTTTTTGTTATCACATTTCATGTCAGTCATCAAACATGAGATTTGTTGAGCAGCAGCTACAGACTGCAATCGGTCATATACTTAAGTGGGCCACAGCAAATGGTTTTCAACTTTCTCTCCTTAAAACTGTTCGTGTACATTTCTGCTGCCAACAGGGTATTCATCCAGATCCAGAACTTCGTACTGATGATGATGTACTTCCTGTCATCCCTGAGGCAAAGTTCTTAGGTCTTATATTTGATTGTAAATTAAACTTTATTTCACATACCAAGCAACTTTGTGTCAAATGTATAAGAGCACTGAACATCCGTGTCCTCTCTTCCACCTCTTGGGAAACTTATCAGTACTCCATGCTTTAAATTTATCGTGCCCTTATCTGATTCAAACTTGACTATGGGTTTATGGTTCTGCCAAAACCTCAGCATTGAAAAGTTGGATCCTATCCACCATCAAGGGCTTCAGCTTTGCACTGGGGCCTTTTGTACTCCTTCAGTCCAAAGTTTGTACTTGGAGTCCCACTGTCTCATGCATGCTTCCAAAATTTGCTCTTTACCACAGCATCCTACTTGGGGTTGTGTTTTCCATCCTCAGTGGGCAGAAAATCTGCCATTGCTCCTTTTAGCCTTCATATCCACGCCCAATCAGAAAAATTGGATTTATGTTTGAATAGCATAGCAGTATTCACATATCGGCCTCTTTTGCCATGGCTAATTACTGTCCCCAACTGTAACCTATCTTTGAGTCATCTGAAGAAGACAGATACTCCTGATTGGAGATATCACTTTTATTTGCTGAACATCTTTCAAGCGATCCATCCATTTCCATTTATACAGATGGTTCAAAATCAAGTGACTCTGTAGGCTCTGTCGTGGTTTGTTATAGTTCAGTTGTAGCACATAGAATCCTCTTTACAGTTTCTGTGTTCACTGCCAAATTGTTTGCCATTTCTCTATCATATTGAAACTATGCAATATATGAATTGTACAATCTGTACTGCTTCACTCAGCTGTCTATTGGCCCTGACATCATTCCATGTTAGTTATCTCCCTATATTTATCAATATCCAAAACAAACTGGCCCATCTATCTCTGTCCAGGTTTTTTGGATACCAGGTTATGTTGGTATTCGTGGGATTGAGCTAGCTGATAGAGCAGCAAAGTCCATCTGCTCTGGTTCTATCACCACTGTACCTGTTCCATACGTGGACTATGGTCTAGTTATTAAAACTCAACTGTACACCAGTTGTCAGTCGACCTGGAGTAAGCAACAAAATAATGAGCTTTTTCAAATCAAGCCTTCTTTAGCTCTTTGGCCATCTTGTTTCTGTAAAAATCGAAGGAAGAAGTTGTTTTGGCTAGGCTATGCATTGGTCACAGCTTTTTAACTCCCCACTTCCTTTTATCTGGTACTGATGCACCAGTGTCTGTGTGGCACTCAGGTCACAATCCTACATATTTTATTATCATGCCATCATTACAACCAAGAATGATGATGCCATTTTAAACATATTTTTAAGGTAGATTTGCCCTTGACATTAGCCAATGTCAGGTGATACTGCCCATTTCACTCATGTTTTCACATTTTTAAGAGATATTGGTCTTTTTAACTTAAGGTTTTTGTTGGACTGTATACTGTTTTAGCATGATTTCTTTTACACATTTTAATTTTTTTTTTGACCTGAACCCAGGACTGGAAAGGTCAACTTCAGGTGACTGACAGCAAGACACTACTTAATGCTTCAGTCTTCCTGGCAGGTTTTAATTTTACATATTTTTACCTTAATTTCCATATACCATTATAGTATACTACATCTTGTTTTGCACAAATAGCCTAGTAGCTTTGTGCCAATAAACATGAAACATCTACCTATCTACAGCTTTTAATCTCAGAACTACATGTTATGGTCTTTTTATGTACTGCATGTGTAGTATCTTGTTGAATGACTGGCAGTATTCAGCCATTACACTGATGTTCTTCTTTCCCTGGTTTCTCTTTGATGAAACTTGAACAATAGGAACAGATGCATATAAGTTACCAATGTGAAAGAGTACATTTTTTACACTTGTTTTGGAGGAATCCATGAACAATCACTACTCACTTGGTTCATAGACTGCAGTTCTTAGCATTGATATTAATTCAGCAATATTTTTGCAATAAACTAGTGAACCTTCTCGCAGAAAATTTAGTCTAAATTCTTTCTCATGATTTCTGTACCAATAAAGTGATGATGTCTTTAGGGAAATTAAGTTCTTGGCCTGAAGCCTGGACCCCCAGATCTCTGAAGATTCCTTTGGAAGACCCAAATCTCTCACTAAAACATTAAGTTCACCTTGTGTGAAAAGTTGTGATTCATCAGATGTTTCAAGTTGAAAACAATTCATGTCATTATTTCTGTTGATGTAATATGAAACTGTATCAGGAGTCTCTGGTGAGAAAGGTACAGGTACATCAGGTCTTGCAGCAGATTGAAGGTTTGGGTAGGAAATGTCCTTGTCATTTCAAGTGTTGTAGCTTCACAGTGTTTCATGAGCAAAAGTAGCAGTCATTTTTGTGGTTTCCAAAAGGCAAAGACTTTTTCTTAACTTTAGTCCATTGTCTCAATGTTTCGACGCAAATGATGGAAACTTTATGTGGAGCCTATGATTTGTCTTCATTTGCAAGCTTATTTCCAAAATACGTGTTTCTTTACAACCACAAATAGAATACGTTTGGGTCATTTACACAACCTTGTATTGCCATAGTAATGAATAAATAATATTGAAAAAATAATAATAATGTCATAGTGCACCCACAACCAAAATACTATCTAGAAATGACAAATATTTGACAGGCAGCATGATGTGTATACTAGCAGGTCAATCTACAAGACTCGTTTCGATTGGTGTAGAGAAAACTGTAGTCATTCGTTGTCAACATGTTAAGCACAACAGTATGTGACCTGATTTTGTTAAAAATGATTTACTTGTGTAAAAGTACGTGTGATGTTTCATGGA
Organism: Tachypleus tridentatus; assembly: GCF_004210375.1. Classification (NCBI taxonomy): domain Eukaryota; kingdom Metazoa; phylum Arthropoda; class Merostomata; order Xiphosura; family Limulidae; genus Tachypleus; species Tachypleus tridentatus. Next base: position 152,076,754 of record NC_134834.1, read on the forward strand.
AAATCTGTGCATGCATGATATACAGTAACTCCTGTACAATGAACCTAAACATCATATCCATTTTTGTCCAAGATGTAAACATTGCAGGCCTGTGTTATTGTAAATGGTAAAATAAAGTATTAAAGGAGATTTGTTAACAAATATGAACATAGTTGAAGCTCATAAAATATATAAAATGGGTGATCAGTTAAAAATATGGTGGAAATATTTAATACTCTTATTCAAACATCTATCTCACAACAACATATTTGTAATTTAACAAAATATCCTGAAGATACCAAGTCGAATTATACAACCTTTAAAATCAAAAGTAGACACTATTTAATATGTTTGTATAATTTTATTAATTATTGCCAATTTGAGCAGAAAAAAACAAATAAGGGATATTGGGAATTCCAGTCTGTAAAGGAATAATACAATCTCAAAAATCCAGGGATTCTTTCCTGTAAATCCTAAAATTTGGAGAGTTCTATCACCTTAGATGATTCTTGGATTCTAACTCCTTATTAATGATGTTTTTCCTCTTTATGTCCTAGGATTAAGCACATGAGTTAAGAGGCCACAATGTTGTGACTGGACATTAAAAAAAAGTTGCTAAACAGTAAAATAATAGTTTTCAAATCAGTGTGCTGAAATCAACTTTTTCGTGCATGTATTTATGTATTTTTATTTGTCTGTGCTTTGAGTTTCTTTCAGAATTTATTTTTGGGAATGGGGATTTTATTTGAATGTAGAGTGTGGTGTTTGAATACTAAAAGTGCTGTATATATACAAGTAGGGTCTAGTTGTATTCTCCAAAATTTTTTACAGGTGCATTTTACTTTTAAAAATAAAACTTTTGCAGCAAATCTGAAGAGAAAGTAGAGGGGGGTGATCTCACTCTGCCCCTTGGAGAAAAAAAAAAATGCATATGTAATCCATATGTGTAAGCCTGTATTACAGTTAAACACTGAACAGTTTGTTCTACACATGTAGACTACAGAGAGGACAACAGTAGTTTGTTTTGTGTTACAATTTCATTGTCCATTTGAACACAGTTTGTGTGAAACCCATTTTATGTGTGTGAGAATTGCAGTGGTTTTATAAAAACAAACCTTGTGTATTTTTTATTTGATTTAGAATTGATATTTGGTAATGTATTTGTAATGAATAACTTTCTGAAAAACGACATTTATAAACTATGAATAGAACACTATTAAACTTAAGTATTTGTAATATTTCTTTCTATACCTATTGTGGTATAGAATTAATTAATTTTAATTAATTTAATTAAATTTTGTTGGTTAATTAATTTTGTTGCTCGTATAGCTCTGGGACATTCGTGATGGAATGTGCAAGCAGACTTTCCCAGGTCACGAATCTGATATCAATGCAGTCACTGTAAGTTCTTATTTTTATTGTTGCTGTTTAGTGAAGTAATGCATGTTTGTTTAACTTTGTGTATTAATTTTGTCACTTTGATCAACATTATAACCATGAAACTATAAATGCTATAACTTAATTTGCTATAGTAAGTGCATTTATGTAATATTTAACATGTACAAAAATGTTAAATTTGAATGTTTTTTTATTAAAAACTTGAATTTTTGAATCTTTCAGTGAGTCAGCCTGAGTATAAGTTGATTTACATATTAAGTATAAAACACTTTGTCATCTTAAAGTTTATCTTTCATATCTTTAGCCTCTAAAATCTTTTAAATCGGTATATGAAGTTCTTTTGATTAAAACTATATCTGTTATTTCCTCTACTCAAACATTTATACTAGCTTGGTTCATTTGACTGGCATTGTAACCACAACTTAATAATGATGTGCAGTAAAACTTAGCTACTCCTTTCTAAAATTAAGACATGTTGTAATAGTGAATTTGAAACTTTATTTTAACACCCAAAGGTGATAGATGTTTTTGTAGTTTTATTTTTATTTGGTTGCACTTAGACCCTGTCAGAGTACAGGGATATTTATTATGTGGGACGGCTTTGTGTGCATGGGTATTTTGTTTATATAACCAAATGAATTTTGAATTTTTACATTTTATTTGTTTTATAAAAAGAAATGAAGTTGTAGTACTAGTGAAGTATTTTTTCTAACTTTATTCATACAGTAAGTGTTGACCTCAAAAACTAGGCCTACTTAGTAATGATAGTATGGTGTGAGAAGTTATTATTTAATTCACTTGTGCAATTTGTAATATGAAATATTGCCATGAATATAAAACAAAATTCTGTAAAATTAATAATTTATTTGGCTACAAAATAAGCTAAAACATGGAAATTCATAGGGGTGGAAAGAACATCTGAAGTGAACAATTTGGAACAAATAAGTGGTAATAGAAAATTTATGTAAATAACTTCTTTTAAAATTAAAGCTTGTATAATTTTAAGGGTGTAATCATAAGCTGTGTTTTGATATTAAGTTTATAAGTGTACATTAATAATAAAGTTGTTTAATTTAATTTTGAAAGTAACTCTATGAAAGTTCATGACACATGCACTTGGTCAAAATTAAAAGTTAGGATCTATTATTAATAAGGAAAGTTATTTTTGTTATAATAAAGTTTCTTTTTGTAATTTTATGGTTAAAACCTTAACAAAATTACAGGAGGACTGTGAGCTTCCTTAAAATTTATAGTTAAAAGTATATATCTTTAGGTTCAAATTCTAGCAGTGTTTTACACTTGTAAATTTATTAGGTTCAAATATTATCTTTTATAGTTATTATTAATCAGGTTAAATTCATGCATTCAAACTTGATAACACAGAACCAGTATTTAGAAAAAGTTTGAAGACAGCTTGAACATGTAAGAAACTATTACATGTAAAATATATAAGGTTTGAAAAAGTTTTTTTATCTTTAGGTAGAAGTGGTTTACATGGCACAGGATAGGAAAAAAGAATTTGGGTATCTGGAGATTACAGCTTAAATGTATCTTGATACCATGGTTCAGAGAAAGATTGTACAGTTTAAATAAAATAAATTTTGCAATTGTTGATATTTGGTACACATTGTCTCACCCTTTCATATCATTGTTTTGATTCTGTGATCTGTTTTAAAGTAGCTTGTAGTTTTCAAAACATAACTTTGATTAAAAATAAAAGGAAATTTCATTTTATCTTTTCTAGTCTTTTAATTATTTGGTTAAATATGGTATTTAATCTGTATTTTCTCTTTTCCTTATCTTTATGACTAATTTTTTATCTTTTTCAAAATGTTTTTGTAGTTCTTCCCCAATGGCTTTGCTTTTGCCACAGGATCTGATGATGCTACTTGCCGACTGTTTGATATACGTGCAGATCAAGAGTTAGCCATGTATTCTCACGACAACATCATCTGTGGCATCACCTCTGTGGCCTTTTCAAAGAGTGGCCGACTTCTGATGGCAGGTTATGATGACTTCAACTGCAATGTGTGGGATGCAATGAAAGCAGAACGAGCAGGTACACAAAACTGTTTGTTGTAAAAATAAGCATTCAAATAAATGCATAGTTTAGCAGAATTACATAGATAGTGTGTTCTCATTTTTATTTAACCTAAGCACTTAATAAAGGAAAATTATAGACTAATAAAGATTTGTTGCTTTTATGCTTAATTTTATACGTTTTCAATCATATAGAAATATTAGGTTAAAAAAAAAGAAAACTAACTAGAAGATTAATACTTTATTAGGTTTTTTTAGGCAATGTATTGAAACCATGAATTACAAAAATGTTTTAAGAAAGGGGTCCACTCTCAAAATTATCAAGCTAGTTTTATGTTCCATTATTAGAAACCTGTAACTATGGCGACTTTATTTTCTTTTACCAATGTAACAGTTCATCAAAAAGCTAATGTTTTCTCATAAATTGACCCATTAATGTTCTTTTTAGAAATGTAAGTACAAAATTTAGATCATGGTTTAAACAATTTGACTTTTGAAAGACAGACTAGGTGTTCTTTAAAAGTGAAGATTTCAAAAGAACCGTACATATAGTGTTGGTGTGAAATATTATAGTAAATTAGAATATGCATCAGAATTGAGTTAAGATATAGAAAGGGTATTCTCAGTAAGGTATGGTAGGATATGCACCATGACAAAGTTACAGAGAGGATGTTCTTAGCAGGGTACAGTGAGATGTACACTGTTATTAAGATAAGAAAAGGTGTTATAAATAGAGTATATTAGAATGTACACTAGAGTTGAGTGAAATATAAAAATACAATAGGCTTCACCATGACAGTTGAGTAAAATACAGAAAGGGTGTACTCAGTAATTGGCATGTATTCTTTACATGTAGAGAAGATATATTTAAAGAATCCCAAGTTCAATTATTTTTTTAAAAATGTGGATTATTATTTGGAGTTTTACCACACATTATACATCTTTAAATAGTAAATTGTTCAGTGTTTAAGGAGAAATTGTTTTATTTGTTTCTATGGAAATGAATAATGACCAGTTTGTTTGTTTTGCTTTGTTTAGGTGTTCTAGCTGGACATGACAACAGAGTCAGTTGTTTGGGTGTGACAGAAGATGGAATGGCAGTAGCCACTGGATCCTGGGATAGTTTCTTAAAAATTTGGAACTAGATATTTCCTACCCCCACAAACAAAGAGCTTGGTCCCAGCACTGTTCTGGATCTAGTGACTGCAACACAAATTCATCATGAATTGCAGAATTTGTCAAAAAACTTTGTTTCTATTTTTCTCTTTCGTTGTACTTTATTCCTTGTTTCTTTTATGTGAAGCATGGACTAATGTTTTTGTAGGGAACTCGTGATGTGACTAATGGGCCTTGGATCTAACTCTCAGGTTAGCTTGTGTAACTTTGGTAGACATGCAACTTCTTTATCAGTAAACTTTTGTTTCATTACACATAAGTTTTTTATTGAAAGATGTATTTGTTTGTTGTTGTTGTTTTCTACAATCTACAAAAACATCTTTTTTGTGTATTTTGTAATTTGATTTGCAGGAAGATTTCTCCTGCTCTAGTCAGAATATATACATTCTGTGTTTGTCTGTAAAAATGGCACATAATGTTAGAGCACAGCGGGCTAACCACGCACATCACCAGGGATGTTAAAGAGTGCACACACATTACACTTGTTTTTTGCCACCCTGAAATACTAAATACAAGTGTTGGAGTCCCAAAATTCATTGTTATAAGCTTTTCTTTAGAAACTGCCTCGTCTCTGGGGGGTAACACAAAGGCTTTGTTGCTGTGTGATTCTCTTTTTTTCACCTCCCTCTAGCTTGCATTGAGCCCCTGCAAACAGGGGGAGCACAAGGTGGTGCATTTCTTACTGCTGGAGTTAAGACCAGGAGAGACGTTCAAGCCCCCCCAGTTCCCTCAGCTGGTTCAGTCTTAGAATTGTATGATGTGTATTTTTCTGGAGCCTTCTCCCAGTGTGTACTTGTAGTAGCTATTGTCAGCTGAACTGCATGGTAAGATAGAAATATTTATCGTGACTTTTTACCTTTCCCTTGCTAATATTACTGCTACATTAGACATGCACATAACCTGTACATCCATGAGTTTGTAATTTCCAGTCTGGGTAGGGGGGACTAAAATGATGATATACTGATAAATTGAAATTCCTTTTTTTTCAAAACACTCACAAGGGCTACTTTCACATTTTTGGGACCATGGAAACGAAGTAAGAGATTCTAATCCAAGTAGAGCCCAGTTAGCTAGTATGTCCAGATAACTGATTTTCCTCTTTATCAGAACCTTGTGAAAAGTAGAACCACTGTTCTGAACAATTAGTTTGAAGTTTTGGACTTTCTGGTACTTTTACTTTTTTAAAGCAAAAACATAGGTATTTTGTATTTCTTCAGTGAGTTGATGATACCTTAAACTCTTAAAAATAACAAAATTCAGTAACAGATCAGTAAAAGTTATTCTGTCTACCAAATACCTTACATCAAATTCATGTTCATTTTTTAAATTTATTTTTCCATTTGTTTACCTCTTAGTTGCTGCATCTGTGCCTGGTTATTAAATATTTTATAATGAAGGTAAAGGATCATTCATCCTTCCTTGAAATCTATGTAAATTTGATAAGGTTTTGGCCAATAGCCCTAGTTAGTCTGATCTCTGAATGCAAACTGCTTACTAAGTAACTGTTATTTAACGATAAACTAATGACTTTAGAAATGAATCTGACTTTCTTACCCTAATCTGTCTCATGCTACACAGTATGGTAATATTAATAGTGTAGATTAAGATGGAACCAAGCAGGACAAGAACCTTAGAACTGGCTACATTAAGTTTTTCATCATTAGTTTCACTCCAAGCAAGTGGTCAGTTTTGTAGGTTATAACGTAGTACTTTAGTACACAGTCTAGAATGGAGTGGTAATTTTAATGGTTATCATGAAAGATGATAAGTACAGGAACATTTGAGATTTTGCCAGTTTTTGTGTTTGTTTTGCTGTGTTTTTCTTGTAGTAATTAAGAATTATGAATTTTTTTCTTAAGAAAGCTTTCTGCCACACGTAAGGACCATTTTTAGTATAAGGCAGTTTTGATGAAACATATGCTTTTTATCATGTTCCTTTTGTGATTTACACATTGATATTAGTGTTATTAATGTAGCTTTGAACCCAGTATGTAAGTTGACTTGTCGAATAAAGGTGTATGTCCTAAGTTTCTTGATGGAGCCTTTGCATTTACTTGTTTTTTGTTATAATCAGAACTATTGGAAATACGTGGTAAACAGTTGTGTGTGTAGTTAGAAAACAAATATTCAGACAGTCAGGATTACATTTAAAACAGCAAATCTAAATCAGATTAACAAAACCAACTTAAATTGCTAGGCTACAATGAGGGAAGTAAATGTAATTTATCATTGATTTGGACTTTCTGTTTTTCATGCACTTCTTTCTTTTTGTTTTGTTTAATTGTTGAGTAGTAGTTTTCTAACTCCTTAAAACAGGTCATATATGTATATATATAATATTCCAAAGGCTGAAAATTTCTCTATCCAGTAAGATGCTCATATTCTCATAAAAAGTAAAATGTGTAAAGGGCGTACGGGGTCTAACGATACGTCTATACGTCACTTGTTATATATTTTATGTGGTAAAGGTAAATCTAACAAGAACGATTTAGAATTTTACCATCAAAAGTATTATAAAAGAACATTCTTAACTGATAGGTTTGTACATCATGCTTTGTTCACATAAATTAATTATTCTAAAATTAAAATTATATTCCTGATGGTGCATATATTAACATTTAGGTTTGTACTGTTGTGAAACTAATTGTAATTCGTTGAAACTTGGTTAAACCACATTCAGATCAATGGTTTCAATTAGAAACAAGAATGATAAAGTTCTGTGTAAAATGTGAAGTAAGTGAAAACGTACCAGGACCTTCAAGTCAGGGTGAAACATTCTGGTATTGATAAATGTTAGATATGTAATATGGAATTTATAGAAAGATGAATCGTTCAAGATTTGTTTGAGGAGAAGAAATCCAAATGTATTTTGCTACATTGAAAAGTACGTAACTTTAGCACTACGGTAATTCACGTTTTTATTAGAAATAACTGGATACTTTGTATGTATATAGGAGGCCCCATCGTGTTTTGTCATGACTTTTGGTTTCTCTACGTTCTAGGATTATTTGTTAAAAGTAGCAGCAGTAACATTGGTTCTTTCTGTAGGTAGTTCTGTAAATATACAAACTTTAATTACTACTGTCTCAAACAACAAAGTTTGTTGCAATAATTGTATGGATATGACCGTGTGATGAAAAAACTAAATTTTAGGATTTGGGAATTGTGATAAAATATTCTTAATTGTGATGTATATTTTATTTAATAGGATGTGAATCATTAGGCATGGTGTTTAAGAAATATTTAGGCTTAAACCTCAGGATATTTGGTAACTTTTTGAAAAAGCTTCTACACAGTACATGTTTGTTGTAGAGGAGCATTAAAGAAGTACAGGAAATATGATATACCCAAAAATTATTCATGAATTGTGGGGGTTAGGTTGCATTTTAATGTAAGACAATTAACTAAAATAATCTGTTGTGTGAATTTCTCACAAAAATCACTTGACAGAAATTTGTGAGTGATGGAAATATTCCTTAACTCATTCCAAGTAATAAAGTCAAAATGTGCGACATCAAATTCTGAAGATTTATTTGCGATATGAACTCACAAATTTCCTTGAAACTAAGTTTATTATAAGTGACATTTAAAACTCTTTTGTTGTAATTCTTGATGACAAGAAATCCACTTGAAATAAAAATGTATTTCAGATTGCCCGGTATGGGTATTAACACTTTTATTGATAAGGAGAGGACAATGTTTCGACCTTCCTAGGTCATCTTCAGATTTTACCAGGCAGATAGTAGCACTGTCTATGTGGGGGAGAAGTGGGTTGTTCATCCCAATAGTATTTTAAAAAGATCATTGGAACATTACAGCATATACCGTATACCCTTTTCTAACAAATGTAACGAATGAGTCACAGGTTTTGAAAACGTTTTAATGTCTGAAGTTTCATTTTTGAATTATCATGCAATTGGAAAGAAAGTCATGTCAACCAATTTACTTTGGTGATGCAGTTTCAAACGGAGCATCCGTTGTTCTAAGTATTAATAAAAGCTTGTAGGCATTTTTGTAAAAATCTGATTAACCGTCGAAGTTAGGTTTCACATAAATATGTGTTCCTGTATTAAAGAGCAAAGTTCTAAATACAGTTAAGTACGAACTGTAATATTTACTGTGTATCTGTTATTGGATGGTGTTTCAATAGACACATGAAGGTTGTACTTGTAACAAATAAACAACTTTTCAACAAAGGAAGTAAATGTATAGATTACTAACACCAATCCTTCAAAATCAATTGAAACGTGATATTAGGAATGGTATTTGCATTATCCATACTAAATGAAATACCATCCATACCATCTACTCGGCGTTGTTGAAACACTGACATTAGCCCTACAAGTTTTTCTTGTTAACATTTGTTCTGGATGAAGTAATTTAAAAATTCGAAAGTACTAGCTTTAATTGTCGATTTTTAGCTCCTGTAGAAATGGTGGAAAACAATAAATTTTCTGCTTTTGATAACGAGGCTGTTGCTTGTAAAAATTTGCTGTGTTTACATTAAGCTTTATCAACCTTATTAATTGCTTGAATGAGAAAATAAAACCTTAATTTTATAAAGATGAAAACGTAATTGATTTTAACTTATTTCATACATTAAACGAACCTTTAGGTTAACAATTTGAAAAATTATTGCTTGCTTATAATTTTATTGTAGTAAAGTAATTTCTATCGTATACAATTAATCATAAACATATCAAAAGTATGTGCAGCTTTTTTCAAGATAAACAGTTTAGTTTTATTAAAAAATACTAATTAAAGGCTTCAACATAGATTTTTGTTTCTTAAAGAAGGTGTTAATATGCAAAACTGCAAATTCATATAAATAAATATATGAGTAGCGGATACTGTATTTATAGAAGGTGCATAATACCTAGAAAGTTCACTTATGTTTCAAACTGTTTCACAAAGTATTTTTTTGTAATGCAATAAAACTATAAGATTATAGTCCTCCAACAATAGAAGGGTGACAGATCATCCATGTGTAGTAATTCCTATGAACACTTGTTTGAACAAAAGCTATTAATTTCTTTGTTAGTTCTTGTATTGAGCCATTTTCATAAGATGTATGTGAACGTTGCTTTTATTCTCTTAGCATTTCACAACTATTTATTCTCTTCAGATTCCATTACCATTTACAGTCATGTGAAAAAGTTAGGACATCCTATGAAAGCCTGTGTATTTTTGTAACATTTTTGGATATATAGATATTTAATCTCAATTTTAACAATACTGAGAGATTATAGGAATATGACTAAACAAAACTGAAGAAAAGACTTTTCAAGATCTTCTGTAAATGTAATTCTACAAAAATGCATATTCTAACTGAGGAAAAAGTTAGGACACCCCCACATCTATTCCCACTTAAAATGGGCCAACTCGCACATAGGTGCACATAATTAGAAGATCGTTACTCAGCATTTTGAATGAGGCTTGCCCTATTTAAACCTCATACATTTAGTTTGGTGTGCTTCTGACTGTTGAAGTGAGAGTGATACCAACTGTGAAGCATGGAGGTGGAAGTGTCATGGTTTGAGGCTGCTTTGCTGCAGCAGAACTTGGATAGCTCACAATAGTAGAATCCACCATGAATTCTACTGTGTTTCAGAGGGTGCTTGAGGATCATGTGAGACCATCTGTACAAAAATTAAAGCTGAAGTGGAACTGGACCCTGCAACACGACAATGACCCAAAACATACCAGTGAATCCATCAAGGACTGGTTGAAAAGTAAGAAATTGAGAGTCCTGGAATGGCCGAATCAAAGCCCAGATCTTAATCCCATTGAGATGCTGTGGGGTGACTTGAAACGGGCTGTACATGCAAGAAACCCCTCAAACATCTCACAGCTGACAGAATTCTGCATTGAGGAGTGGGGCAAACTTTCTTCAGACCGATGTCAGAAACTGGTAGATGGCTACAAGAAGCGTCTCACTGTAGTTATATCAACCAAAGGGGGTAACACTCGCTATTAGGGGATAGGGTGTCCTAACTTTTTCACATGACTGGACTCTGTAATCTATTACTATTTGTTTTCTTAAGATTCCATAACTATTTATTCTGTAATCTTTTTAACTAAATGGAAGGACTATATTAAATTTTAAATTTTTTAGTTGAACCTTCAATCTGATTTTCTGTTAATTGACTGTGAACTTTGGGACACGTGTCCCACTGTTTTCCCATTGTTTCATCCAGGGTTCATTAAGTACTCTTCAAGGTTGACATTGGGCCTATGCACCATCTCCATTCTAACTAAAATTAGGTTATGGTCAAGTGGTGATAACTATATCTCCTTGCTATTTGTGGAAGAAAATGGTGTGATGATGATCACATTTAAGGATGGGAGCTTTGTTAAAGGATTGTGGCATGTTTAGGAATTTGCATGACAGTGCTAGTGCATAGTGCCCACAGCACAATACCTTAATGTTTCTTTATATACAGTTTCTTACCAAGGTTTATCATTAGCACACAGACCAATGCACTATACCTTAAAATTCCCTAATATACATTTTTTTTCCAAGTTCTGTCAGTAACACAGTGCCCAAAGCACTTTTTGTAATAACAGTAATGAAAGAGTGTGTCTGTGTGTGAGTGATCGCCAAAGCTCCAAGAGGAAAGAACCAAAACCTGAAATTTTCTACACCCACTAAGTGGATCCTAAACGTGTGTACCTAGGTATTACTTCCACACGTATGTACGCACATTTTATAATGAGGCAAACTATTTAAAAACGTCATAGAAAACAAGGAGATCGTGGAATACTAAACCACTGTTTTTATAGAAAAGGATAAGAAAATAACAAACTTCCCTTGGTTAACAAAATTAGTTTATATTTCGTTATTCTCCGTTTTCTAGGGATTTTCGAATACTTGTAACAATTATGAGTTCTCATAGTTTTTTTCTCAAAATGAGTCTTCAGTTGCATTTTTATTTAGCTTGTTAAATCTTATTTTCACAACCAGTCTCAATATGTTTCTCTAATGATATAAATTATTGTTACTCGACTTTTTTTTCTACGTATTCCTTTCACTGAAATACAAAGGTACGGAAATGTTGAGAGTTGTTTTGATTATATAACTTATTAATGTACAATATTTGTTTCATGAAACTCAAATTTAACTACAATAACGAAATCGGAAAAATTAAGCTTGCATTCACAGGTTAAGAAATTTACTGAATTTTCATATCTAATAAAAATACACTGGGTGTGAAAAAAAATTACGGCTAAAAAAGATTGCATGCAAGTGAAGCCTCAAGTTGTACAAAAAACGCGCTTTGAATAAATTAATATTTGGAGCCAGTTTTTATTCTATTTCTTTAAGTCACACTCGATCCGTTTTTGGCCACACGCTGGTTACACATACAAGATGTTATTAGTAGATATCATGACGTTTTGTCAATTCACGACAACAAACCACAGCAAATAAGAAAGTGACGTTCGAAAGTAACCAACATTAATTTTAGGATCACAACCCTATTCCATGGAACAGGTCTTTACTTTACTGAACCAACTATATTATTTAAAATTAAATAAAGGCAATTTTCCTTTCTAAAACGGTGTTACTAGTTTCCTTTATAGCAACGACATGGAATTTAGTTTAACAGTTTCTTGTCATCACATCCATATAATCGGTACAGCCGTATCAAGTATCATTATTTATGCTAATTGCTGAAAGCTAATAGCGTGTGCTCATAAATACTATTTAGTTATGATAATTTCATCAAATTTAGGGAAGTTGTGCTTAAACGTTTGTAATAAATACTTAATAACCATCTACCTGTATGATTCATTTGAAAACTTGATCTAGAAATTGTTAATTTAGTTTGCTTTTACGCCTTATTGTTTTGCTGCTCTAAATCAGCCGTTTTTAATTTGCGTGACAAAAACCAATTCTCCACTTTTACTTTCAGATGAAAACTTTTAGACCGACAGCTGACGCGACTTTATTCGTGGGTGTGCGCAAAAAAATCCGCTCAAAATTAAACGCTTTTTGTTGAGAACCCTTGCATATGTGGCTTGTATTTAGACAAATGTTGATAGTTAATTGCAGGTTGTAAAGATCTCACTGTATCAAAGTTGACAAAAATCCGCGAAAGTTAGATAATTTTTGTATCCAAATTTTCGTACTTTTAGTGCAAAGAAAAAAAACAGGAAAAAGTTTAATCTACATTAAATATTTTATATCTTGTGTATTTCTAAATTGATTGCCTTAAAATTGTGTGTGTAAAGTAAGGCCACAGTAAAACATATCCACTAAAAGCATGTGACAGTTTGGATGACCACAGTCCGAGATACAGAAGATGTATAATCACTAAACTATGACTTTTGTTAATAACGAACAATGTGTCAGCAGGTTGTTCTAGTTGTACGACACACTACATGTGTCTTGCTTATCAGTTGCATAAACTGCAATCTTACAAAAATTTAGTTTCGAGATTTCTGTAATTTTCTGTTTTAAATTTCTTATAAATCTACATACAATGATCTCTTCCATTTAAAAGCCCATAATACCATTATTACGAAATAAAAATATGACAGTTAAACTTTATATCTACAAATAAATCGGTGACAATGTGATATGAATAATTTTGTACTATTTTTATAAAGTTCTTATGATAATACATTCTGTTTGTTGTATTTATGAGTTTCACACGGTAGACAGCATTTAATTATATTGTTTCTACATTTTATTTAGTCTTAACCAAGTTGGTTCAGGTAGGAAGGAACGTTTATTTTTAGGGGCGAGAGTCTAATTAAAAGACGTCCACGTATCATCATAACTTTGAGTTAACAGAACCAACAAATGACAAATCAGTCACACAATAAGAAAAGTCTTGCATGTTGTGAGAATTACTGTAATTGTGAACACTTATAACACTAGAAATCGGGGCTAGATGCGTGCTGTGTGTAAATCATGGCCCAAGTTTAACTGTATTCTCGAGACGGCTGACATGGATATTAAAACTTTATTTAAAATAAAGTACAGAACAACATTGACTTTCTTAGGTCATCTTTAGGTTAACAAATAGAGTTTACAACTGACCTTTAGCCGACATGTCTTAGTAGTAATGTTTGTTCTTCAAATTATTGTAATTAGGAATCCTCTCTTGGTACAATAATCAATATTTATTTAAAAAATGGCAGTTTGTGTTATTGTACCACTCTTCTATAAACCTATTGATTTGGCACGCTGAGTCCTGTTTGTTAATACGTACAAAATGTCACTTTACATTGTTTAAGTTTAGGTTAAGTTAGTTCAGACTAGTTTACATTACATTATCTTAGATTTTGTTCTTATTCCAGGTTAAGTTTATAGATGTGGTGATCTGCAAACGTTCACAATGGACAGCATTCCAAACAGTTTCCTAATGCATGCTATTAAAGTAGAATATAGAGAAGTACCCGAAAAAGAAAAATTAAAAGCCATTTAAAGCTTTGAAAACTAATTCATTAAGAATAAATGTCTTCGCACAGTAATAATAATTTACAGGGGACGCTGGTTGATGGTCTTGAAAAAACATCCATAACATAATGAATGATAACATATTATAATACTTTATAAAATTAAAAATATTTTACGTAAATAAGCCCGTGTGTCTTTTACAAAATCATCAGTTCTTCAATCATTTGTTATTTGCTGTGAATTTTGTTATTAAGTTGTTCTTTACATGAATTCTAGCGACAGATATTTTATTTGCCAAATGAAAACGTTCTTGTTGCGGTTACATATTGTGCTGCTATCTGTTGCTTAAACACGGCTTTAGTTAAAATATGAACTGTTTACTTTTCTTTATTCATCTTAATTTTTATTTTAGGTATTACATAGCAGTATAGTATTATGTTTTGTTTGATGACAACACACAAATATATAAAACAAATGAATTGTCTTATGTTCCTCTTTTTCTCGGGGAATTCCTGCTCTAAATTGTCTGCAGTTTACGAGTCGTTATGTGCTTCCTTCAGTTCTTATGGACGGATGTATAATCGAGAACTCATTTGAGGCCTCAATAGGCGTAGTTACTCGCTCTTCCTACTTTGAGTTCTTGTGGTACTTGTTGATGCCCCTGTCTTCTTTCTCTCTAGGGGCCCGGCTTAGCCAGGCAATTAGGATACTCGACTAGCAATCTGAGGATCGTGGGTTCGAATCCCCGTCGTACTAAACATGCTCGTCCTTTCAGCCATGGGAGCGTTATAAAGTGATGGTCAATCCCACTATTCGTTGGTAAAAGAATAGCCCAAGAGTTGGCGGTGGGTGGTGATTACTAGTTGTCTTCCCTCTAGTCTTACACTGCTAAATTAGGGATGGCTAACGCAGATACCCTCGAGTAGCTTTGCGCGAAATTGAAAACAAACAATCACTATATACGTATGGCTAACACAAAACCAGCCAAGCAGAACACTTCCAATACAAAAACGGAACCTCAGAAATAGAAAAACAAAAGCTATTTAAAGTTTCGATCTTACGGTAAACCAAATATCTTAAAGAGATAAATATATGGAAGTTACACTCATTAACGAAATAAATACAAAAATTAACATTCTGCCAACTGAACTAATATTATTTTGAATCATTTGAGAACGAGTGAGGATTTACAATAGTTGCTTAACCTTGTATATTCATTATTTTATATTCAACTTGTTATTTGACTTCAAAAACGTTATTTGTTTTAGGCCATATACACACCTTTATTCTTTCAGCGGTATATCTGTGGACTTACAACGCTAACAACCGGCTTTCGATACCCGTGGTGGGCAGACCACAGATAACTAATTGTGTAGCTTTGTGCTTAATTCAAAAAAAAACAAACAATTCTTTTAAGACCTCAGATGGATAATACAGTCAAGTATCATATCCTGTGTTTTAGAATAAAATATCCCTCCACCTACTCATACGTTCGTAAAATACTTTCAGTAGCTGCCCAGCAAATACACTACGTATTTACCACTTACTCTTGAATAAAAAATAATAATAAATGAATAACATAACTGAAAAGCGTTTCTTTTATTTTTAAGTATAAAATAAACACGATATGCCACAAGATTCTAATGTCCCCTCATGCTTCACTGAGGTCTTAATATGCCAGTTAAGTGTCTCCTTTATATTAATTATTTCAAAACTATCACAGTGCACCAATTCTTTAACTGATTTTTATTTTACCATTTCTCGATCTTAATTCAGTTCAACCCTTTTTAAAAACAAATAGTTTTACTTCAGTTTCTCAGATTCAATTTTTTTATTACTGTGATTTTATTTTAATTTTTTTCAGGCTTCAAATTCTGCAGTATTTTCTGTTTCTATTTCCAAAACTTAATTTACTGCAAATTTACTTAAAGTTCCCATGTTTATGTTGAAAATAGTGTATTTGGTAGGAAGTATTATATTGTTTGAGTAAGAGGGAAAATTTGATACTTTTCTATAGACCTTCATGAAGCAGAATAATTAGGCTTAAGAGCTATAGGGCAAAAACTTGCTATTTTTGGGTCAAATCTAACACGTAATACCCTGCCATACACACATAATATCCCCTTACTATGTGTGCAAAGTTTTAGGTTCACTTCTCTTGGATACATTGCAGTCACACATACAATTCGTCATAATGTTAATGCAGTCAAAGACTGATAATAGCCGACTTCTGATTGGAAGGAAAACGCAGGCAAGGAAGACCTAGATTTACAAATTAGCGGTTTATTAAACCTCATTGCAATAGGCATACCGCTTATTAAAACTTTTCTATATTTTATTTTGGTTTCCTATTCCTTATAAATTCGCCCGGCATGGCTAGGTGTTTAGGGTGCTCAATCTCGTAATTTGAAAGTCGCAGGTTCGAATCCCCGTTACACCAAACATTATTGCTTTTTTAGCTTTTGGAGTTATATGCGGCGGTCAATCCCACTATTCGTTGGTAAAAAGAGTATCCAACTGTTGGCGGTAGGTAGTGATGACTAACTGCCTTCTCTCTAGTCTTGCACTGACAAATTACGAGCGGCTAGAGCAGATAGCTCACACGTAGCTTTGTTTTATAAATTCAACAAGTGACGTAATTATAAAGATATGGAAACAGTACAAATGTACAGAGATTAAATATACAGTAAAACCTGTCTAAGACAGAATCGCACGAGACCGAGTAAAATTTCCAGCTTAATTGGGTTTTCCAGCTCAGACGGTGAACACGTATTTCCTTAATCATATATAATTTTGTAGCGGAACGTTATACTCACTTGACTCAAGGGAGGTGAGACATCTGTGAATAAAGTTATTATACTGTTTATGGTATATTTATGAGAATAAGAACAACAAACACATTCAAAATATACACAAATACACAAAATCTTTATCAAATTTATTTGAAGAGAGTGTCCAATTTCAACTGTTTCGTTTTTTTAATGAGCATTCTGATACAGTTAAAAGAGAACGCCGATTCTACGGTTTTTTCATGAAGTTCATTTTTCCCCTTCATTTCTGGATGCAATTTGATAGCGTTAATGTAACGTAACACTTCCGATGAAATAAGAATTTTTATCTCCTCACTAACTTTTCCATTTTGTTCATCTTCTGAATCTCTCACACTGTTACCATCTTGCGATTCTATTATAGATTTTAAATCAGTTTCATCATTTTCTGTAAAAATATTCTTGTCAACGTTCACAGAACTTTCCGCGTTCACAGAATCATCTGAATCAATCTTCTCAATCAGAGTTTGGATTTTACTGGAATCATCAAAACAAACAGCTTTTTAAAAAATGAGGGTATTTAGTAGCTTTTTTTTTTTTTTTTTAATGAGGGTTTTAAGTAAAATTTCTCTAAGTTTTAAAATTAGGAAAGATAATTTATTTTTTCGTGAGTATTATTTAAAGAGTAGAATTTTGCACTTAAAAGACAAATATATTTCTGCAAATCATGAATCTGCTTTAACTGCAAAAATAGTGATTTTTACATTTTCCTATTACCCATGATTTCTCTAGTTTTCCATCAGCAAATGGCCCGGCATGACCAGGTGGTTAAGGCACTCGACTCGTAATCCGAGGGTCGCGGGTAAGAATCGCCGTCACATCAAACATGCTCGCCCTTTCAGCTTTATTGTGTGTGGTCTGTCCCACTGTTCGTTGGTAAAATAGTAGCCCAAGAGTTGGCGGTAGGCCTTCCCTCTAGTCTCACACTACTAAATTAGGGACGACTAACGCAGATAGCCCTCGTGTAGCTTTGCGCGAAATTCAAAAACAAATCATCAGCAAATGTGACCAAAAGTACAGTCAATCGTTTTTTCGAATAGCGACCTCCGAAATAATGACGACAGAAAAAAGAACAGAATATATTAAACCAATACTTACTATAACAAAATATCCGAGAATTTATTAATGTTTAAAGAAATTATTAATTAAATAAGAAATTAATATTTAATGAAAAATATTTTTCCGCCTTAATCAGGTTCTAATCCCATTTGTTGACAGATAAGGTAGGGGAAGATAGTTTTATGTGATTTAGTGTTAGCCATACGTATATAATGAACTAATGTGTTTTGACATCTAATTTGACAGAGATTTTATTTACACTGAGTAAGTTTATAGGGAAATAATTTAAGTTTAAATAATGATAATTCCCCACTGTTGTTGTTTCAAGTAACTTCAGGAGGCTTAAAAATTATAGCCAGATAGTTGTGGGTAAACATACCTTGACATACCAGAGAAATGATTAATAAATATTCTGTCAGACAGTTTTCATTTTTGTAAACAGGAATCAAATTCTAACCATTGCAGTCTATCTGAGATTTTCATCTGTGTGTTCAGGAACAGTGCTGTGTTGTACCCTAAACAATTCCTCGTAAACTTGATATTATTTCTTATGAAGCACAAAGCTACACAAGGAGATATCTGTGCTCTGCCCACCACGGGTATGGAAACCCGGATTTTAACAGTACAAGTTTGCAGACATACCGCTGTGCCACTGAGGGCTCCACTTCAATTGTTTCAACACTAAGAGTAATACTTCACTGTACGAGTTATTCCCTGACTAGACTGATACAGTAAGACTTACTAAAGGTGTCATCAACTTGGATGAGAACTTGTCAAAAATAGGAGAAAGAGTCGGAATGTCTCTCTACGGATTTACAACGTTAAAATCAGGGGTTCGATTCCCCTCGGTGGATACAGCAGATGGCTCTATGTGGAGTTGCTAGAAGACATACACGCACAGTCGGAAAGATTTTTTCAATAGGTGTCACCCCAAAGCGCTATTTAAATTTCACTTCCTGTAGCGACAGGCGAATAGAACTTATGTTATACTTACGAACGGCTCCTCGCTGGTACAGTGGTAAGTCTAGGATTTACAATGCTGAAATCAGGGGTTTGATTGCCCTCGATAGCCCGATGTGGCTTTGCTATAAGAAAACACACACACTTACGAACTATGTAAGATACAGAAATGACGGTGACTTTTGTGTTCTTTGAATCTGGTTTCCATTTTTCTACTTGTTTCTCAATATAGAAGTAGCAGTTATCACACTGCATTTTATAAATAATTTTGGTGTGATGTTTGTCAGTGTAGTTTTTACATAGTATAGACCTTAGTTTTGTGCCTGGTTTTGAATAAATTTGGTTTAATATCCAGCACTGTCAAGGACCTGGAAGCAATGTGAAAATATGGTCAGTAAGAACCATACCCACATTTTTTGTTTTCCCCATTCATACATTAGACTTGAAAGACCTACTTGGAGGACTACAACAAGATGTTAATGACCATGAAAGTGAATATCATTATGAAGATTGATACAGAAGATGAGTGATTCTAAGTAGGGGGAAGAGAAGTGTGGAGTAGCTTTGATGGTTTTCCTGTAAAAACTGTTATTTATTATGTTTTGATCTTTATTTTCCTTTGGAATCCTGGAAGCTCTATCTATTTATTTTAATATTATTTAACAGTCACAGCGTGATATAAATGTTATGGTAAAGAGTTAATGCTTTTCTTAAAGAATACACAGTTCTATAAATATGTCAACATCCCCTGATGTTGATTTGTTTTCAACCAATACAAACCTGAAACTCTTTATAGTTTTATCATCAATGTTCAGGTGTAAAATACGTTAAGGAGTGGTCATTGAAGTAATCGATAAAAATCTAAATAATTTCAAACGCGACAATCACCAGAACATTTTTTTTTAATTTCTATCTTACCACTCTTAAAAAGATAGAATTGTTTACAAAGTAAAAAAACAACAAATATTTCACTAAAAATGTAAATATTTTCCCATAGTTTTCTAGATACTCATATGTTTATTTTTCTTCAAATTTCAAAATAGTTTTTACCATTTATATATGTAAAACCTACTGGTATGGATAGAGAAAGCTCTTTGTAGTGGTCATCGTCAGGTTCACAAAGAAAGAAAGAGGTAACTGACCACATGTTTGAAGCGCTTGTGTAATGGAGTGTAGGAATGTAAAGGGCGTGCTAAATGTTTGATAATATTTATTAATATCAGTATAAATGTGTTCCTTTTTATTGGTTTATTTTAGGCTTGAATTGTTGTGTAAGTTAGGTTTTTTAATTTTATGTTTGTTTCTTTATTTAGTATTTGAGTGTTTTCTATGGTTTTGTTATGTTTATTTGATTTGCAGTGTTTAAAAACGTGTGAAGGTGACTTTTTGTGTTCTTTGAATCTGGTTTCCATTTTCTACTTGTTTCTCCAATATAGAAGTAGCAGTTATCACACTGCATTTTATAAATAATTTTGGTGTGGTGTTTGTCAGTGTAGTTTTTACATAGTATAGACCTTAGTTTTGTGCCTGGTTTTTGAATAAATTTGGTATTAACTGGAATGTCATATTTTGTTACTAGTTTTTGCAAAATGTTGGTTATTTTTATGTTGATGTCGGGAATATATGGTATGTAGCAGTATATGGTTTCGTGATTTTTTGATTCGTGAGATTACTTTTTTTGTTTGTTGATTTTGCCTTTGTCTAGATGTGTGCGTATAATGTTTTCTATGGTTTGTGGAGAAAACTTAATGATGTTCATGAAGTCTGTATGATTACGAGTACGAGTGCCTTAACCACCTGGCCATGCCGGGCCTATTCATTTAAGACGTGGCCAGGTGGTTTAATAAGGCGTTCGACTCGTAATCTGAGAGTCGCAGGTTCGAATCCCCGTCGCACCAAACATACTCACCCTTTCAGTCGTGCGGTCGTTATCATGTTTCGGTCAATGATAAGTGTTAACAATAGGTAGAGTTTATGTTGGGTAGGTTTAACTTAAATATCAATGATAGGTGTTAACAATAGGTAGAGTTTATGTTGGGTAGGTTTAACTTAAATATCAATGATAGGTGTTATGTTAAAAGGTTTAACTTAAATATCAATGATAGATGTTAAAAAGAAGTAAGAAAGTGACATGTAACAAATTTCTGCCCTAAATACAAATGGCCACTATTAACAACTAGTGAAATTTGTTAGGATAACAACCTGAATGTCAGTGATAAGTGTTTTACGTCAGAATGGAGTGACGTTGTTTAGGTTGATAGCAGAAAAACCAAAATCAAATTTTAACTCAGTAAAAGAGCAGAGTTGGCCAGATTGTATATTAAACATACACGACTAATTTACAAAATACGATTAGAGAATTTAGTTTTTAAATGTTCGCCTGGTGAACTAATTTATAAAAACAAGGGGAAAAGTTATTTTTTAAATGTTCACCTGGTGGATTAATTTATAAAAACAAGAGGAGAAGTTATTTTTTAAATGTTCACCTGGTGGACTAATTTATATAAAAAAAAGCAATTAAAGTCCCCTTTTATCTCTACTGTTTCCACCGTAGATAATCGAATTCCAAATTTTAGAGCTGTTAATTTAAAGACTTATAACTCCCCTACGGGTGGGGAAAAAATAAAAGAACGAAACTTTAGAAAACATCCATACTTTCATAGAAAGATGTTTATAATTATATCAGTCATTATCAACCTTATAAATCAACATTTCTTCTCTTATATCACAAACTACAGACGAAAGTTACAATTAGAACAAGAAAAGCCTGTTTATGTGATCTATTAGCTTCTCAATCACATCCTTGTTGGCAATCAAGATTTTTTTTTGTAGAAATAGATATTGTACTTGTACCAAGTTTATTGTGTTTTCAAATTCTGCCCAAAGCTACACGAGAGCTATCTGCGTTGAGTGTCCCTAATTCAGCAGTTCGCGTGTCTTTGACGAGTTCTATTTCAGCACCGGAACTTATAAAGTTCATATCGATGACGTACTTCTGCGTAGCATCAAATAAAATTTCAATTTATCATTTTATCACTTTGTATTTTAAATGTTGTTGTGTTATTTTTATCCTAATAAACGTTTGTGAAAATCATCATACAGTTAAAGTTCACTAAAATTGTATATAATGTAGATTTGTTTGTTTGTTTGGAAATTTCGCACAAAGCTACTCGGGGGCTATCTGTGCTAGCCGTCCCTAATTTAGCAGTGTAAGACTAGAGGGAAGGCAGCTAGTCATCACCACCCACCGCCAACTCTTGGGCTACTCTTTTACCAACGAATAGTGGGATTGACCGTCACATTATACGCCCCCACGGCTGGGAGGGCGAGCATGTTTAGCGCGACGCGGGCACGAACCCGCGACCCTCGGATTACGAGTCACACGCCTTACGCGCTTGGCCATGCCAGGAATATAATGTAGGAAAACGTCACAAAGTGAATGGTCTTTCACACACACATATATATGAAGATCTAATAATTCCAAAACAAATGTACTTAACATTATATTTTTACTCTTATGCAATGTTGTGAAGTATATGTATAAAAAATTAACATGTACATACAAAGCAATGGACTTGACAAGAATAATTATTACACTCTCATACATTTCTGGTAAAACGGTGTGTCATAACAAATCGTAGTGCCTTATTCACGAACGCAAACGATGGTTATTTGCACCTTGCAAAAATGATGCATATTATGTCATGTTTTCCTCTTGAAATTACTTCCTTTGTCATTTACTGTGCTCACTATAATACCAATAATTAACCTATACTGTAACAACTTTATGTAAAAGGCTTGAAGTTGATTTTTTATTTCACATGTTAACAAATTTATCCCAAACTTGGCCTTCATGCAAATGGAAGACTACACAAAAATCCACTTACATTGCACTAGGGCATTTGAAGGGCTTGTGGACAAATAGAATAGCTTTAATTGTCTCATCTTTCATGTCCATTCTCATGAAAACTGATGTTTATATGGAGGTGTGACTAGAAACTTATGATCTTTCACCCACTTCATATTCTTCACAACCAGAAGATGTAACCAGATGAGACATCGCAGCAGCTTTTATGTCACAAAGTTATATTTTGAAACTTTATTTTCTTTCTGTTGCTCCGTATTAACTCAAATGACATTTTGTGATATTTTATTGTTCTTAACATTCTATTGTACAAGTGTTTCTTCTTCCGTGTAGAGCATTGCAACCTCTAGTTTTCAGACTGCTGTGGTTTCGGCTCTGTATAATTTATCAATCTCTCTATGCTTATATCTTTCTTGGGAAATGGTTGTGACATATTCCCCTATCCATAACGATACCAGTGGCATTACATTTATACTGAATATGACATATATGCCAAATAGATTGCTCATAGAGTATCAGTTCCCATCTGCACAAAAGTCAATGTATTAATATATGCAAATCGTTCTTGTAAATTGCATGTGTATATATAAACTATATATGTTTGATCGTTTTTGTCTGTTAATATAAAAAAAAACCATGTACATTAGTATCACCTTGGTGGGGACAAATCAACCACCCTCTATGTTTTACGGACCAAGCGTAGCATAAAGTGTGAAGTGCTGGACAACAGATCTACGGATCCAATGCTCGATTCCAGTTCTGCCAAAAGAAAAGGAATACCGTGTTCCGAACTTTAGGGTTTTAGAGTTATTAAAATTGGTGACGATGAAGTCATACGTTTCGTTCATGAGAGAACAGTCAAAGAGTTGGCGGCCGGTGTTGTTGAGTCGCTACTTCCACTCTGGCCTTTCTAGCCTTTCATTGTATCTGTAAACAAACGATATTTTTATTATATAGTCGCAAGGTACTAACTGAATCTACTCACTGACTCTGTGTATATTTCCATCATTACAAACCTTGTGGTCCCCCGCTAGTACAGCGGTAACTCTATGGACTCACAATGCTAAAATCAGGGGTTCGATTCCTCTCGGTGGACTCAGCAGATAGCCCGATGTGGCTTTACTATATGAAAACACCCACACACAAACACAAACCTTGTGTCAACGTGCAGTTTCTATATTCTGAATTTGTTTGTTTTGAATTTCGCGCAAAGCTACTCGAGGGCTATCTGCGCTATCTGTCCCTAATTTAGAAGTGTAAGAATAGAGGGAAGGCAACTGGTTATTACCACCCACCCGCCAACTCTTGGGCTATTCTTTTACCAACAAGTAGTGGTATTGACCGTCACATTATAACGTACCCACGGCTGACAGGGCGAGCATATTTGGTGTGACGGGGAGTGTTATCAGAAGCACATATAATACAAAGAAGCTTTGTACAAAATTAGTCAAGGGTTATCAGCGCTAGCCTTTCAAAATTTTAAAAGTAAACCGTAGTAAAACTTGTCGCTGGTAAAGGTGAGTCGCATAGATATCGGGGTTAGATCTGAACTTATGAATTGTTACCTGCATAAATAGTATGATAAAACACAGCAGGATCATTTTAGGTCAACCCACACTATATGCAAAATGAAACAGTGTTAGCTAAAGATTTTTTCTGCTTAGCCTAAATCTATATTTGTACCCCTAGTTCTATAATTTTCGCTGTTAAGTATGCAAATTGTTGATGCATCAACAACGTCTGTTCTTGTCTGTCTGAAGCGTTTAGACCACGAGTGCGTGACAAAACGTATAAATTCGTCAAACTGCCTTTGTATTTCTAATCTCTCACAGTGGTAACTGGGTGATAATTTGTAACCCTTCTTGTGGATTATTATTCTTTTTTACTTTTTTTTTTTCTTTTGTGAGTTCTATTCTTACTTCCCCCACCTCTCTTTAGTTAACATGTTTGAGGACAACAAGGAACCTTTTGGTCCAACCCGGATGTCCCACCCTCTAAAATAAACTAAATCTATTAAATAAATAAAGAAAGAAAATTTCAATTCCAGCCCTTCTTATTCACGTATCTATCAACAGTTCTTTTAAATTAACTCAAATTTATTGTCTCCACAACATCCAAAGGCAATCCATTCACAGGGCAACCCACACTATATGAAAAACGAAACTGTTTTAGCTGAAGACGGTTTCTATCTTATATAAATCTATATTTTTGTCCCCTAGTCCTGTAAGTTTCGCTGTTAAATATAAAAAATGTTGGTGCATCAACATATCAATTCCTTTTACTATCTTAAACACTTCAATCAGATCCCCTCTAACATTTCTTTTTTCAAGAGACAATTCTAATGATCTATTCTCACCTCATATGACAACCCAGATATAATTTTAGTTAATTCTTCTCTGAACCCTTTCCGACAATGCAATGTCTTTTCTAAGGCAAGAAACCCAAGACTGACGCAATATTCCATATGTGGTCTGACCAATGCCCTACACAAATAAATTATATCCTCTTTAGGCTTGTAATCAGTATTTCTTTTGATACAACCTAAAATCCTATTTGCCCTACCACTAGCAACAACACATTGCTTGAATGGCTTTAGAGACTAATAAACTATTATACCAAAATTTCATTATTTTACAACACTGTTAAGGTTATTTCCATTAAAATTACACTTATAATTCAAATTACGATAACCCACATGCATTATCTTGCATTTATTATAACTGAAACCAATCTGCCATTTATTTATCCAACTCATAGATGATCTAAATCTTTTAGTAAAGCAGCATCCTCTTCACAGTTAGCAACACTAAAGACCTTAAGTAATTTTTTGACCATTCCTTCATTTATGTCATTAATGTAAAACACAAAAAAACAAAGTTCCTAAAACTGAGCCTCGGGGTACACCACTTGCAACATTAATCCAATTTCACTGAACTTCATTTGTAACAACTAGCTGCTTTCTTCCGTCCGGTGCTCTACTATCTAATTAGTTAAGTTATTCCCAACACTTACAGTAACAAGTTTTTTTACAAGCCATTTATGTGGCACTTGTAAAATGCTTTCTGAAAATCAAGATCCACCAAATCTACATCATTTACCATCATCCACATATACAGCAACAGTTTCAAAACATATCCATATATCTGTAAGGCAAGATTTTTCTTTAGTTAACTGTCCAATAAAATTCTAATCTTTGTTAAATGACTTTGAAAAATATCTTTTTATCAAACTTTCTAAAACGTTTCCCACAACTG
Organism: Tachypleus tridentatus; assembly: GCF_004210375.1. Lineage (NCBI taxonomy): Eukaryota > Metazoa > Arthropoda > Merostomata > Xiphosura > Limulidae > Tachypleus > Tachypleus tridentatus. The sequence continues at coordinate 152,102,719 of NC_134834.1, forward strand.
GTGGAAAACTGATAGATCTATAATTACTGGAACAACTTCTGTTACTTTCCTTGAAGATAGGAGTGATATTAGTTAATTTCCAATCTGTTGGTACTTGTTTGTGTATTCTGGAATTTACAAATCACGACACTTACAATTTATTTGTTTTTTAAGTCTTGTAGCCGTTTGGAATATCAATACCGTCATCATCAAGTAACTAACTTTAGAAGAAGCTAATCCCTAGGCTACTAAGCAGAGTTTAGTTAAAATATACTTGACTAAACATTAGAGACTGACACAAACTTGTTTCACTATGAAATAAAAAACAACAAGAAAGGACTTATTCACAGCTGAACAACAACGAAAAGATGTTTCCTTTACATGAAAGGCTGGATCTTCAGTTCTTTTGACAACAATAGAGGAGCTAGACAGGTTCAGTTATATACAGGGGCGCTTCTGGGTTGAACTGTTTAGAATTTGAACCCAAAATGAAATGAGCCACGTGCTAACTTCTTGTTATTTAGAAAGTAAAATCACTTCTTATTTCACAGTGTACAGTACACATTCCTCGTGACAAGAAAATTAGTGTATTGGTCATATGCAGAAGTTAAGTACCTTTTATAGGCTTGACTATACTGTGAACAAGCATTGTTCACAGCTGGGGCACATCGCTGGCCCTTAGAGTGGACAATCAGTCTCAAAATTTAACAAAAAATACCTGAAGATCATTTTAACTATTGAAAAGGTTAGAGCTATAATATCTGTGTTGCATCATCAAAATGTATAACTTACTCTAAGCCCTGTGAGACACTAAAAATGTTCTACGTTACTCTAAACGCGAAACACCAGACCAGTAATAGCGCTATGTGATAGCAAAACTGTTGTGTTACTTCAAATGCTGAGCGCAGGACAAGCAACACGTGCATGCTACTCCATGTTATAATTTTGTTCGAAACTAAACACAGCTGTCCCTAACGTTGAGCTGATAAAGTAACAGGAAGGCAACTTTCCAACACCACCTGAATAGTTAGATTTCATCATTACTTTAATAAAGCACCCACACCCTATTTTTACGGCAATGGGTCGCGAACTTTGAATTCTCGTATTCAATCCAAAGTAATAACTCCGTGTATGATCTAATACCTTCAAATTGTTAAAATCTTTGAACAGTACATATTACGATCCCAAATCTATCGATGGTGGAAGACAGAAGATCGTGTTACATAGTGATTTAATAGTTTACACTCTTGTGCAAATTAATTAAAACAAATGGTCACTTTACAATATTTCCAGCATGGCGCCCGGTGTAGGCTCGCTGGACCCGCTAATTTCCTTTAATAGTCATGTTTAACACAGACGGCGTCATTAGCTGTGTTTCGCAGTACGGTCGATCTATTTTTGGGAAATACCACGAAATTTTGAGGAATATTACGTCATTCGAAATTGCGTTAGAAGAGCAAGGAGACTAGTCAAAAAACAAGTTGTTACCAACTCAATGAAGAAAAAACAGTATCAATGGGGTCTGAAATACAAGAACTGGATGCAAGAACAATAGAGGAAGGTGTTATTCAGTGACGAGACTCATTTCTTCGTACAGGGTCAAAGAAATCTGCATGTTTACAGATCTCCAGGTGAGAAACTTCGAGAATCGCACATCAATCAGTTCGTAAAACATCCCTTGTAGAAGATATTTTGGGGCTTTATCAGCTACTATGGCGTCGAAGGCTTACATATCGTAAAAGGTATGATGCGAGGACCACAGTACATCGAAGTTTTGCAGAGAAGAGTCATTCCAGAATTGGAAAAAGAGATTTCCAGATGGATCTGGCATTTCTCAGCAAGATCTGGCTCCGTGCCACACATCGAAACTTGTAAATGATTTTATGACTACAACGCGAAAAAAGCTGCTGGACTGGCCTGAAAACTCTCTGGACTTAAATCCTGTTGAAAATCTTTGGGCGATTTGTAAAGAAAGACTTCAGGGAAAAGACTGTACTACAAAAGATAAGCTAATTGAGGTGTGTTTCCGCGATCCAAAAATTAGTAAAGATTGCAGTCAACTCGTGGACTCGATGCCAAAGAGTATTAATGATCTTCTGAAAAATAAAGGTGGTCATTATCATGTATTAATTTGTGAGTAATTTTTGTATTCTCAGAAATAAAACGCAAAAACTTGAAAAAATTGTAATTTTCCGTCTTGTTTCAATTAATTTCCACAAGGGTGTATATAATGGCAACTAGAGGAACTAAAAGTTGCATATCTGTTGGTTTTGATACATGTCTTAAACATCAGTGGAAATATGGAATTCGAACTTGAAACACCCGGACTCACTGCCCAGACACGCTATTCTCTATCCCACTTCTTTGCACAGTTTTAATCTTACCTAATGGAGAAAAATGAACCTATACGTATATACAGCGACGTAACTTTGGTTTCACAAATGTGGGGACCCACCTGTGGCACAGCAGTATGTCTGCGGATCACACGGCTAGAAACCATATTTCAATACTCATGATAGGCAGAGCACAACTAGCCCATTGTGTATTTTCGCGCTTAATTCCAAACAATCAGCCAATAAAAAATGTGGGGACATGTTCATCTGTAACAAAAAATGCAAAGAAGTGTAGCCAATACACGTATACAGGGATCGTCCCCCATGGCTACCGTTGAAAATTAAGTATATACATGTACAATTCACCTTTCCCTGTCGTTATTATAAGCACGGATTTGAAATAACTTCGTTTATTGGCTCGTTATACGCAGACTCAGGAAAGCCTAGTGCTGTTTCAGGTTTTAACCCATTTCGAAGTTGTTGTTTTTTCTCTTATCAATTCTGACGATGTATTACATGTTTCTACCATTTCTTTTCCCCTCCACATTTCTTCAGGTTCTTCTATAAATTTCATTTTCACTCTTTTGAATCAAGTGCCAAAAGAACTTGATAAGATTTTTCACCTTATTTACATCATGGTTTGTTTCAGGCCAAATTTGCTTTAAAGGATGTTACATTTTCTTCCTAGGGCTTTTAGTCTTTTGCCCTGTCAAAGCCTCCATCACATGGGAAATGTGTAACTCACAGTAAAGGTTTTCCAAAATTCTTATAAAGTTAGCAATCGCTCAATTGTCCTGACGTGTGTCAGATAAAGCAGTGTCGCAAAAAACTATCATGACCTGACCTGTGATATCATAATATTCAAGAAGACTGTAAAGGCTAACTGCTTACTCATGACCTTTTGAAGAAGGTATTTGGATTGTTCCTAGAAATAAATGAATTGGATTTAAAAATGAAGTAGTAGCACTAACTGCAAGCCTCTCAACACCAAATATAATAATTCTCTCCTCTTCCAATTTCCTCACTATATTTGTGGCGATGTGAAGGTCAATATTATCGCCCTGAATTTGACTTTACATATCTTCTCTGATGCCTGTACTTCAGATTCTATTATTCCCCATTTCTTTCTTCGAACATTTGACCGAGAAAGACTGGCATTATTAATATCCACTCCACTGGATTCCAATTATTACTAGATTTTTCCTTGTTTGTTTTTTTGAAGAATGATATTCTTCATTGGAACTGTCACTTTCACCAGTACTTTTATTTTCTTCATGCGGGGCATAAGCATCATCATCTTTTGTCTGGAGTTGTTTACTTAAACTGGTCTCCTGCTTTTCTTTTTCATTTTGAAAAATTAGATTTGCTGTTTTCTCGTGATTCCACTATTTCACCTTTTCCTCCAAGATTTTTATTCCCTTTTTACTCTTTTAGATCTTCTCGTCAAATGTTTGTCACATTCCAAAGTCACTACTTTTTCCCTCTCTACAATATTGTAAAGAAAGAATGTCTTCTTCCTTATCTTTACTGGATCCGCAGCTGTCATTTTTTATTATTTGAACTATATGTTTGGTTCCAATGTGAATTATTTGTCTACTTTATCAAAAATTGTAAGTGTTTTCTCAGAAAATGTATAGTGTTTCTATTGGAGTGTCTTACTTCTTTTAAGATCCTTATATTTTTTTAAGTAGTTTTCATTTTGTTTCTGATTGCTTTTCCAGACAGAATAAAACCTATTTTAAACCTTGCCAACTCCCACAAAACTATTATCTCCTCTACAAGACAAAACTTTGAATTACCTATGGCTGATTCACATCTACCGTCTTTGCTTTGACAGATCAGGTCATTTGAATTGCGTTCTTGTGGACAGGCAATTTTCTCTTAGATTAACTTGTACTTCAGTTTTTGAACATGACAACTGATCCACAAATACTTCTTAATGATAAAACCTAGAGTCAGCAATCTATTTTGTAGTAACTAGACTATAGGGTGGTATAGGAGGAACATTTCTTTTCTCTTTGAATATCTAGGTTTGGATAGCCCACTTTTATATTTTTAGGTTGCACATTTATTTTAAAGTTAAAAATATAAGTTAGCTTGCTTATAACAAAAGATAAAAATGGTATAGACAGTACAAGTACAATCAATAAAATTAATAGTAATATTTTATGAAATACTTCACTCACTTATAATCATCATAGAGGGGCAAATTATGGCTTTTTAGCATAATTGTGTGAATATAAATGACAATCTACACGATTCCAAAGTCGGGTTCCATTTGGAACACCCTAGTGGATTTTTTTATTTTTTGTAAAAGAATTAAATTTCATGTTGTCTAAAGATAAGATGATAATTTTGAAGACATGCCCTGTTAGCAGCGTGTTCGTTTATTAGTCTGTTTTCGAGAATAACTGGAAGGATTTGGGAATTCGTTTGGCATGAATAATCATGTTAGTTTTGTTACAGGAAGCTCAGAAAATATGGCATTATCATTATTATGATATAAAAGGCTGTTAAGTGTATATGTTGTTAAATTATTTCGAGAGTAAAAATTTTATCATTGTTTAGTGTTGTTCGTAACATGACATTTACAAGTAATTAATTTAAAGTAAATGTTATAACAAGTTTAATTACGTAACTCTATAATAGTCTATGTTGTGTTTGCAATTCACTGATGTTGAGATTATCGATTGTCGCGTGAAATTTATTGATGTCTAGAATATAGCGCACAGACGATTAAGTAATAAATATAAATAGTGAGGAATAAGTGGGAAAAGTACGCAGACAAAGACATAGCGAACGAGAAGTTATGAAAAGGAATTAAATAGAAACCTAATAGTCGTGGAAGGCCTAACGGTTGATATATTATGGTATATTGAAATAAAATTAAAAAGAATCATTTATTTCATCAAAGAGAGTTCTGAGCATATATTTATATTGTTGATATTTTAAAATCAAAATTTTAGCTTAATTTCCCTATAACGTATCTTAAAAAGCCATTAACCGACCTAAGCCTCACCGAAAGAATAACTGTTTTGGCGAGATAGGAGAGAAAAATTACTTTATTACAAAAAAATTGATGAAATTTAAAAAAGAATATGATGTTAAGTATAATATTTCTAAAAAACTTGCAAATGAGAAACACTGACACCAACTTTCCTGAAAGTGAAACCTTCAGTCCAACCAAAAATAAAATAAAATATATCAAAGAAAAACCCCAGATAAAACGTTTAAAAACAAACTATAAATGAATTGAATCTCCGCAGCAAACTTACAAGTTTAACTTCCTCTGAATATTACAACTTCCGTCAATACAAAAAAGCACCAACTATAAAGGCTAGACAGAGAGATGAAAAATCTTCGCCTGCAAGTAAAAAATTTAAAAAATCCAGAAACTAAAGTACCAGTTTGTGAACTTTCAACTCAGTGGACCTCACACTTCCGCCCTAAACAAATGTGTAAACTACGCAATAACTCCTTTTACCATCCCAGTATTAGATTCAGAGAACAGCCTTGAAGACCTCTGCAGAAACGTAATAATTGAATAAAATCGCAAATTCGATCAACAAAAACTATTCCTAAGTGAAAGACCATAAAATGAATCCACGTCTAATTCATCTGTGTCAGAAATATTTAACATTCCAAAAAACAAGAATCATGAGCAATTTCTCTTCCCTACCAAAGACACGTCGATTAATAAATTTCGTAGATTAATTTAGTAAAATAGTCTTCAAAAATACTAAACAAAAGGAAACCTATAAAATAAAATTTGGCATTAGAAGAAAGAAAAGGCCTACAACTTTTTAGGAACAAAGAAAATACTGTAATTGAAAGAGCAGATAAAGAAAATTCAATCGTTATTTTATCAACCAAACTGTATTATTCCTTAATGGTAAGTATATTGAATGATACGTTTAAGTTTATCAAGTCAAACACTAACATTAACGCAATATACAATACAATAACCAGAAATTTACTCAAAATATAATTAAAAGAGAAAAACTATTACATTTAAACTATAATTATTTTTTTTTGCATACAAACCAAGTGAAAACACCAAAACCTTACCCCCAATTATGTACCAATATAACTTTCCAAAATGCAACTTTAATAAACACGTGAACTGCATTTTAGCAAGTTATTTTTCGAAAATAAGTACCCAATTAAAAAATACCACATCTTCTACAACACTCATGTAGTTTATATAGTAACATCATTATGTTTAGATTTGGTTTTCAACCTATTTCTTCAAACCCCTTGTCACAAAGTAATACAACGTACCCGAAGAAAGGATTTCACAAGATTCCAAAAAGAGAATCTACATAAAACAAGAACACCAAATCGAACTGTTACGACTAGCCAAATTTATTTATTTGCAATTAAAAAATTCGTACATAATTCAGTTACACAGACTAGCCATGGGAAATACATTGATTGTTCTGTACTTCGACTGTTCTTTTTTTGTATCACATAGAATAGCATGAATAAGTTACTTCCAAATAGAAACCTGCAATTTTGTTTACATATACAGGTGAAGTTCTCTGTGATTTTACTTGTCAATATGAATAAATACAATTTATCTACCATATAAACAATCTACAGAAAGACAAACGTTTCACAGAGAAAAACAAAAACAACGATACGATTAATTTTTCAAACGTTTGCACCATACGACTCGCCCCTCACACCCCAAGGTTTCACCACTTAAATTCATAAATAAACACTTACAGCAGAAATTATATAAACTGATTTTCTAATCATGTAATACACAAGAAACTAGACACTCTAAAAGTCTTTAAAAATTTAGAATATACTATGTGCAGAACATAAAACATCGATTAAGAAATTATACATTAAACCATGAGTTCCCAAACTTTTTATACCTGCGGAACTTCACATCAGAAAGAAAAAACATTCTGGAGCCTTAATAGAAAAAATACACTAAACATAGAAACACTCGGTCACTAGCACCAGATAAAGTTTACTTCAAACTTTCAGAATATAACTTTATTTAAAATATCAATATTTAAAGAAACATTTTTTACTTCTACTTGTTTAAAAAATTCTGCTTCCAAAATTTATATCAGTAAAAGTACAGTGTGTTTATTTATTTATTAGTGGCTCGGATGGGCTTGCTTTTGTTCACAAAGTAGTTCAATATTTGGAGTTACGGTTGTTACCAGTAAGCGCAAATCATCTTCAATATTTAGCCTGTTTCTAAATCTGGTCTTTGTAACTGTATACAGTGAAAGTGTTTGCTCACAAAGATATGTTGTTGGAAAACATATGAACATTTTCAAAGCTCTGTTACTAATTTCAGGGTACTTCATGGCCATTTGAATCCAAATTTATGTAATTTCTTTCTGCTGAAAATTTGTTTTTTGGGTGTAATCAATTGAAATTTCTATAAGCTGTTCTTTCTCTTTCAAAGAGCAATCGTTGGTATTTGCAGAGTCAACAAAGGGATTTTGAAACCACAGTAATTTTTTCTAAATGAGGAGAGAAGTATTCCCCAGTAGTTGTACACAAATCAGATATGTGCTGCAAGACTGAAACGTTTGCATCTTCACTTAATCAAATTTCATTCATAAGTAAAAAATCACTGAGAATTTCAAAGCAATCAAGTTCTTCAATAAGTATATATTCACCCCAAAGTTTCAGCTTAGATTGAAGCGCTTTCATTTTACTCTGAGCTCTGAAGTACGTTACCCTGGTACCTTAAATTGTAGCATTCACTTCATTTAGATAGGCAAATACGTCTGAAAGGTAACCCACTTATTAACATTTTAAGATTTCCTCGCGGAGCCATAGATAACAATGGCGGAGCCAAAAGCTCCGAGGTGCATAATTTGAAAAACTATGCACTAAACTGAATATTTTACTAATGTTAACTAAAGTAGTTATTGAAACTGTGATACATTTAAAAAAAAACACAGACAAAAGGCGCTTAACAAACAAAGTTAAACATTAAAAAACAATTACTTGCACCCAGAAAATATTAATGTACTATCAGAAATTTTGAAAATACTAGCATATATACATACACAACCTTAATATAACACCTAATGTGCTCCTCAGACATATCTATCTTTATAAGGATTTATTTGATTAATGATCTGAGAAAGTGGAGTTGGGTTAGTTTCTTTTATTTGTCTGAACATTTTTATACACGTCTTACTGTTTTATTTAGTCATTAGATTGATTTTCACCCCTGAAATATCAGGTCATCCCATAAGTAATGTCCGAAAATGTAATACAGAAAGTGCATCATCATTTCTGTCTTTGTAGAAGGCTTTAATGATTAAAATATACAGCATGTATAAAAATGTTCAGAGAAATAAAGGAAACTAACCCAACTTCACTTTCTCAAATCATTAATCAAATAAATCCTTATGAGTTTAAAAAAGGCAATAGTGCAGTAAAAACTACATGAAACATTCAAAGGTGGTTTAAGAAGTTCAGATCAGGTGACTTCAGCTTAAGTGATGCGCCACGTGCATGTCGTCCTGTTGAATGTTATGATGTCTTGCTTCTGGCTGCACTTGATGAAGATTGTGCTATAACAGTTGAAGAACTAGTAGAGAGGCTTAATTCAATCCATTTAATACATCACCGTTATCTGCAACAACTTGGAAAGGTATCAAAACTTGGAAAATGGGTACCTCATGATTCGACAAAAGCCAACCTCAAAACAAGAAGAAACTTTTGTACTTCTCTGCACTCTCGTGAACGTAACTCACCTTTTTTGGACAGGTTAGTGACTGGAGATGAAAAATGGATGTATTATAAAAATGTTTAGAGCCGTAGACAATGGCTCAGTGCAGATAAACTGGCTAAAGCATAGCCCAAAATGAACTTCTATCCTAAGAAAGTCTTGTTAAGCGCTTGGTAGGACATTGTTGGTGTGATCAACTTTGAGTGACTGCCACTCAATGTAACGTTTACATCAGACTTATACTGTCAAAGAAAAGAGGCCTGCTTTGATTAATCCTAAAGATGTTGTGTTACACCTGGATAATGCACGGTACCACACAGCAAGGATCACATCTGCAAAGATTGAAGAGCTAGACTAGGAAAAACTTCCACATCCTCCTTATTCTTCAGACCTTTCCCCATCTAATTATCATCTATTTCAAAGCTTGCAGAACTATCTTAATGGAAAGAAGCTTGGATAACATGAAGATGTCAAAACTACCCTCTCTACATTCTTCTCCTCCAAACTCCAAGAATTTTAAAGAAGTGATATTTAGAAGCTTGTAAATTGTTGGCAGGAATTAATAATAATGGAACATACGTTATTGATTAAGTAGCATTAAAAGCATTTGAAATCCTTTCCATTTCTGTGAACCTAAAATCGGACATTACTTAAGAGATGACCTGATAGAAAGTAAACACATGTTAAGAAAACATAAAACATTACAAAAATACATTATAACAGTTGCTCACCCTTTTATATAAGTTAAACAAGATGTAACTTGAAGCTCAGGTTAAAAGAACAACAACTAACAAAAAACACCTTCCCAAGTCCATGAGAATATGACTAAAAATAAACACAGTTTTTCTGAACAGAATATCGCAGTACTAAAACATGATCCTGACACTAACAGAGAAAATATCGGAGAAGCTTTATTAATAAAATCAAATAATCCCACTGTTAGAAAGCACCCAAACATATCTCTATATATTTTTGATCGTTCTTCTTCATATATTCCTTAGTTTATGTAAGTATTTTACAAAAAATATTCCGTAATTTGTATATTGATTTATCTTTCTATTGGTTTTGCTTAACTATTCCGAAATATTTTTGAAATTTCACGCGGATTAATATTTATATGAATAAGTAACTAGAAATCAATTCTATAATTTAAATAAGTTGTTAGATTTTCAATGTTGATAAAAACACTAAAACGTTTTTTACTGTAAAAACTTTGTCTATTGATAATACCAATGATCGAAAGATCGTACCTGTTCTAACAAATAACATCACTTACTAATGATTGTAATTTATACTAAAAGATTCTTTATCAGTAAGTAAACGTAAAACGAAACTAATACTTACATTTAATGTTGACTTTTAAAACGTGTACTGTATACTGGAAGAATTTATCCACTTTGATAAAAACATTATGCTCACGAAGCTTTTGCACACGAAAAATCTGATCTTTTAATGAAATTTTTTTATTAATATTCGTTTGGGAAATTGTCGATTCTTTTTTAACTATTACCTGAGCGAAGTGATATTAATTTTGAGATTAAAAATACTTTTCTTTGTAACATTGGGAAAAAACATGGCAAAGGCTAAAACGTGTACAGAGTTTGAACGTGGCAGAATTGTTGAGCTGCAAAAGCAAGGTTTCTCTCAACGTGCCTTCGCTGGTGAGATTGGGCGGAGTAAAACTGCTGTTGTAAATTTCTTAAAATACCTGAAGGATACGGAACGAGAATTTCAAGTGTTCGGCTCAAGAAAATTTCGCTGGCGTTGAGCAGGAGGATTCGACGGGTTGTCTGACAAGACACCAGCCGATCGTCGAACCAGATTAAGGCCCTTACGGACGCAAAATGCAGCTCAAAAACAACAATATGGCATCTACAAGAAAAAGGCTTTCAAAACCGTAAAAGTCTTCAAAGGCCACGCTTCTTTCCACACCACGAAACAGCTTGGTTAAACTTTGTTGAGAAGCACCAAACATGGGACGTAGAAAAGATTTGTTCTTTGATGAGAACAAATTAACCTGTATGGTTCAGATGGCTTCTAACGTTACTGGCACGATAAGGATATCCCTCCGGAGACATTTTCCACACGACACAGTGGAGGAGGTTCCATCATGATCTGGGGTGATTTCTCCTTCCATGGAACAACGGAGCTTCAGGTTATACAGGGGCGTCAAAATGCAGCTGGCTACATTGGCATGTTGGAGAGAGAATCCTTATTGACTGAAGGCCCTCGTTTGTGTGGAAATAACTAAATCTTTCAGCAGGTCAATGCTGCTATCCACAATGCCCGCAGGACAAATAACTTTCTCATAGCGAATAACGTGATTCTTTTGGGCCATCCAGCGTGTTCGCCCGAACTGAACCCCATTGAAAATGTTTGGGGGTGGATAGCAAGGGAAGTTTATAGAAATGGACGTCAATTCCAAACAGTGCATGATATTCGTGAAGCCATTAATTTAAAAAGCATTAATTAGTTATTAATCTACATGGTATGTAATGATAGATATTTACAGGAAATGATGTTAATTATTGACAGTAATTATAGCGTTGAACCAGTTTTACATGAACCAACCATATCTAATTACACTATAACAATCAATTGAATATTTGCTGATGTGTATCGATGTGTTTTTTTATATGCATGAATTATTCTGTTCAAAAATAAGAAAGGAGGACACTAGTAAAATCTTTCAAGAAAATTTAAAACAAGGTCGAACATACTGTAAACTTCTTAGTGACGTTGGAACATAACCTTTCTAATTATGTGTTCTAACGTCATCTCTAGGAACAAGAAATCAACTTCTTTACAACACATAAAATAAAGTGTTTATGGTTGAACGTTTTAAGAACACTCTTAAAATTAAAATATGTGCTGCTGTGCTATTCATTACGAAATATACAAATACACCACAATATTGAAAAAATGTAGTGAGTCACGTTTCTTGTCGCGGCGGGCTTTATTTTTCTCCATTCTCAAGAAGCAGATATAACGTCTTAAACACTTCAAATGCGGAACTAGTAACATCTATAGAAATGTAATAGTACTGTGTTTCATAATAACGAGACACTCACTTGAAGTAAAAATGTGTTGTCAAGACGGCTGTATGTGTGTTAACGTTTTATTTTAATTAAAGTTTTAATACTTACACTGGCCGTCTTGAAAATACAACAGTATTGTCTGTTGTATATCCATGTAAATATTTCGCAGGGACGGCCCGGCATGGCCAAGTATGTTAAGGCGTGCGACTCGTAATCTGAGGGTCGCGGTTCGCATCCCCGTCCCACCAAACATGCTCGCCCTTTCAGCTGTAGAGGCGTTATAATGTGACGATCAATCCCCTTATTCTTTGGTAAAAGAGTATCCCAAGAGTTGGCGGTGGGTGGTGATGACTAGCTGCCTTCCCTCTAGTCTTACACTGCTAAATTAGGGACGGCTAGCACAGATAGCCCTCGAGTAGCTTTATGCGAAATACAAAAACAAACTTCGTAGGGTGTGGATATACGAGTGTTTGTTTACCACAACTTCGCCTCTGTTGATGGATCTTCACCAAATTCAACATGAAGATTCTTGTTTCCATGAAAAGATATTGTAAATTTACAGTTTCATATTTTGTGTTTTGCCTTTTCTATGGGCGTTTTCGGTTTTAAAAGAATATATATGTAACTTATAAATATAAATAACTTTCATGTCCTAAGATAACTTTTTATTAATCATGAATTTACATAACTTCCATCCAGCTAGTTTCATTAAATGGATAGGTTGGTTCTTTGTTTTTAATTTTGTGCAAAGCTACAAGAGGGCTATTCGCACTAGCCGTCCGTAATTTAGCAATGTAAGACAAAAAGAAAGGCAGATAGTCATCACCACCCACCGTCAACTCTTGGGCTACTCTTTTATCAACGAATAGTAAGATAAACCGTCACTTTATAACGACCCGACGGCTGAAAGGGAGAACAAGTTTTTTTGAGAAAGGGATTCGAATCCATCATTCGGAAATTACGAGTAATAAGTATCATAAATTTCATACATATTAACATTTAATTAAATCCTAAATTAAAATTTTCCATTATTTCAAATTATAATACGTAACAATATATCAGATGTTAGTATCGCCATATAAGTTCGCATAAATTTTACTCTAAAATGAGAACAACAACTGTAATTTATACATTGTTAGACGCACGTTACCACAGACTCGAGAGATGGAACATTACAGGTAATGAATATTCTAATATCATACAGTTGTGTATATTAACCCTAATGAAGCAGTAAATGCGAAAGGTTTGTTAAATCTTAAAATACCTTCATATGTGTGTACTTATATATATATATATATATAGTTACATCTCTAATATATAGGTCGTTTTATTTTCTAAAGTTAAATAAATTCAAAGTTACTGCTGTTCGCTTATTTGAAATTGGTAAAATCAGTTTACTGATATTGTTTAGATATGAAAGTACTATCATAGCATATTATTGCAATAAATATTGTCTACCCCACAACAATACTCTCATTATCCGTTAGTAACGGATTTGTGCAGAATGAGTTCAATTTGAAATAGTTCGAAAGCTAAAGAGAAACACTTGACATGTTGAAAAACGTTTGTTCCAAAACTAACATCTTTTTCGGAGTTCTTCTGGTGTGTCTGTTTGTTGTTATTAAAACAGACACCCAGAACATTATATTTCAAAAAAACAATTCAACAAAAGGAAAAATACAAGATTTAAATGAAAATAAAACTTCAACTGCTTATACGTTGATGCATAATTCCCAACAGCGGGTCTCGATGTGGAAACTGACCAACACAGGTAAAAAAAACAATTCTTCCTATATTAAATCTATTAGGAACCAGCAGTGTTTTAGCCAACCTGACAATCAAAATCAATAATGATAATATTCTTTAACTCTCACATGATTTTAGTTTGGTCTGATCATAAAGTTTGGTGATACTATCATTAAGTTTACCTATATATATTTCACCAAAGTAATTTATATAACACGTCAATGTTACTGTTTCGTTGGTGATAGCATGAACTTTCACTATTTTTGTCATTGAATTGAAAAATATTAACTTACAAGTTTTCAAATACATTACACTGATCATTGTTTCAGCGTTTTAATTATATATCGATGTGTTGAATAACTCAACTTCATTCGTACTAAATTAGGTAATTCGTAACCAAGACCGCATTATCATGGTTTATAACAAAGTTGGTTTATCAGGTAAACATTTTTCTAAGGATGATAAGATACCTTCCTACTGTAGATGTTGAATAAATTATGATACAAGAACCAATACATATTCTTGTTTTGAACTGTTCTGAAATGAAAAGCCGGGGAACTAACGTGGAACTTCAATAGAAATGATTGTGAGAAATATATCAGTATTGATGTAAAGTTGGCCAATGATCTGTGCAAAAATAAAGAAAATTTAATAATCTTCAGATATCCTATCGTTAAACGTTTTCTTGTCTTCTCCATTATAATAAACCTTTAACTCATTTATTTTCACCAACAATTATTAGTAGCTCGTGCAGCAGTTAATTTAGCTGATTTGTACGCAATATAGTTTAGATGCTTTTCTGAATATGATTAAATCATTCAAGTGGAAAAGTTTAGATGATTTCAACAGTACAAAACTAACTTTTTAGTGATGATGCAGTTGAAGATATATTTTATAATAGCTTTCACATATACTTTCTCTTTCATTAATTCGATGCATGTTTTTCTTTACAGAACGTGGTAGTTCGATGACAAAAACAACACTGTCATTTCTTGGAAGAGATTTCAACATCACAACAAACGAAAAGGAACTACCAACGCAGAAGGAAGACAAGAACAGTGAATACGAAACAGAAAATAATAGAAGGAACATAATTCGTTTATTTGAAAATGAACCTTTATTTAAATTTATAATTTTTTTATTGCTTTTATCTTTGTCATGATCCTAATAAATGCATGTTTTAAGTATTATCGTTTTGTATTTTAAATGTTGTTGTTATTTTTATAATTTAATCACTTTGTGTTTTAAATGTTGTGTTATTTTTATCACTTTGTATTTTAAATGTTGTTGTGTTATTTTTATCACTTTGTATTTTAAATGTTGTTGTGTTATTTTTATCACTTTGTATTTTAAATGTTGTTATTTTTATCATTTTATCACTTTGTATTTTAAATGTTGTTATTTTTATCATTTTATCACTTTGTATTTTAAATGTTGTTATTTTTATCATTTCATCACTTTGTATTTTAAATGTTATTTTTATCACTTTATATTTTAAATGTTGTTGTGTTATTTTTATCATTTTATCACTTTGTATTTTAAATGTTATTTTTATCACTTTATATTTTAAATGTTGTTGTGTTATTTTTATCATTTTATCACTTTGTATTTTAAATGTTGTTGTGTTATTTTTATCATTTTATCACTTTGTATTTTAAATGTTGTGTTATTTTTATCATTTTATCACTTTGTATTTTAAATGTTGTTGTGTTATTTTTATCACTTTGTATTTTAAATGTTGTTGTGTTATTTTTATCACTTTGTATTTTAAATGTTTTTGTGTTATTTTTATCACTTTGTATTTTAAATGTTTTTGTGTTATTTTTATCACTTTGTATTTTGAATGTTGTTGTGTTATTTTTATCACTTTGTATTTTAAATGTTGTTGTGTTATTTTTATCACTTTGTATTTTAAATGTTGTTATTTTTATCATTTTATCACTTTGTATTTTAAATGTTGTTATTTTTTTCATTTTATCACTTTGTATTTTAAATGTTTTTATTTTTATCACTTTGAATTTTAAATGTTGTTATTTTTTACATTTTATCACTTTGTATTTTAAATGTTGTTATTTTTATCATTTTATCACTTTGTATTTTAAATGTTGTTATTTTTATCATTTTATCACTTTGTATTTTAAATGTTGTTATTTTTATCATTTTATCACTTTGTATTTTAAATGTTGTTATTTTTTTTATCACTTTATATTTTAAATGTTGTTGTGTTATTTTTATCATTTTATCACTTTGTATTTTAAATGTTGTTGTGTTATTTTTATCACTTTATCACTTTGTATTTTAAATGTTGTTGTGTTATTTTTATCATTTTATCACTTTGTATTTTAAATGTTGTTGTTATTTTTATCATTTTATCACTTTGTATTTTAAATGTTGTTGTGTTATTTTTATCACTTTGTATTTTAAATGTTGTTGTGTTATTTTTATCACTTTGTATTTTAAATGTTGTTTTGTTATTTTTATCACTTTGTATTTTAAATGTTGTTGTGTTATTTTTATCACTTTGTATTTTAAATGTTGTTGTGTTATTTTTATCACTTTGTATTTTAAATGTTGTTATTTTTATCATTTTATCACTTTGTATTTTAAATGTTATTTTTATCATTTTATCACTTTGTATTTTAAATGTTGTTATTTTTTTATCACTTTATATTTTAAATGTTGTTGTGTTATTTTTTATCACTTTGTATTTTAAATGTTGTTGTGTTATTTTTATCACTTTGTATTTTAAATGTTGTTGTGTTATTTTTATCATTTTATCACTTTGTATTTTAAATGTTGTGTTATTTTTATCACTTTGTATTTTAAATGTTGTGTTATTTTTATCACTTTGTATTTTAAATGTTGTTGTGTTATTTTTATCACTTTGTATTTTAAATGTTGTGTTATTTTTATCACTTTGTATTTAAAATGTTGTTGTGTTATTTTTATCATTTTATCACTTTGTATTTTAAATGTTGTTATTTTTATAATTTTATCACTTTGTATTTTAAATGTTGTTGTGTTATTTTTATCACTTTTATTTTAAATGTTGTTGTGTTATTTTTGTCACTTTATATTTTAAATGTTGTTGTGTGATTTTTATCACTTTGTATTTTAAATGTTGTTATTTTTATCACTTTGTATTTTAAATGTTGTTATTTTTATCACTTTGTATTTTAAATGTTGTTATTTTTATCACTTTGTATTTTAAATGTTGTTATTTTTATCACTTTGTATTTTAAATGTTGTTATTTTATCATTTTATCACTTTGTATTTTAAATGTTGTTATTTTTATCATTTTATCACTTTGTATTTTAAATGTTGTTGTGTTATTTTTATCATTTTATCACTTTGTATTTTAAATGTTGTTGTGTTATTTTTATCATTTTATCACTTTGTATTTTAAATGTTGTTGTGTTATTTTTATCACTTTGTATTTTAAATGTTGTTATTTTTATCATTTTATCACTTTGTATTTTAAATGTTGTTGTTTATTTTATCATTTTATCACTTTGTATTTTAAATGTTGTTATTTTTATCATTTTATCACTTTGTATTTTAAATGTTGTTATTTTTATCATTTTATCACTTTGTATTTTAAATGTTGTTATTTTTATCATTTTATCACTTTGTATTTTAAATGTTGTTGTGTTATTTTTATCATTTTATCACTTTGTATTTTAAATGTTGTTGTGTTATTTTTATCACTTTGTATTTTAAATGTTGTTGTGTTATTTTTATCACTTTGTATTTTAAATGTTGTTGTGTTATTTTTATCACTTTCTATTTTAAATGTTGTTGTGTTATTTTTATCACTTTGTATTTTAAATGTTGTTGTGTTATTTTTATCACTTTGTATTTTAAATGTTGTTGTGTTATTTTTATCACTTTGTATTTTAAATGTTGTTGTGTTATTTTTTTATCACTTTGTATTTTAAATGTTGTTATTTTTATCATTTTATCACTTTGTATTTTAAATGTTGTTATTTTTATCATTTTATCACTTTGTATTTTAAATGTTATTTTTTTATCATTTTATCACTTTGTATTTTAAATGTTATTTTTATCATTTTATCACTTTGTATTTTAAATGTTATTTTTATCATTTTATCACTTTGTATTTTAAATGTTATTTTTATTTTTATCACTTTGTATTTTAAATGTTGTTATTTTTATCATTTTATCACTTTGTATTTTAAATGTTGTTGTGTTATTTTTATCACTTTGTATTTTAAATGTTGTTGTGTTATTTTTATCATTTTATCACTTTGTATTTTAAATGTTGTTGTGTTATTTTTATCATTTTATCACTTTGTATTTTAAATGTTGTTGTGTTATTTTTATCATTTTATCACTTTGTATTTTAAATGTTGTTGTGTTATTTTTATCATTTTATCACTTTGAATTTTACATGTTGTTATTTTTATCATTTTATCACTTTGTATTTTAAATGTTGTTGTGTTATTTTTATCACTGTATTTTAAATGTTGTTGTGTTATTTTTATCACTTTGTATTTTAAATGTTGTTGTGTTATTTTTATCACTTTGTATTTTAAATGTTGTTGTGTTATTTTTATCACTTTGTATTTTAAATGTTGTTGTGTTATTTTTATCACTTTGTATTTTAAATGTTGTGTTATTTTTATCATTTTATCACTTTGTATTTTAAATGTTGTTGTGTTATTTTTATCACTTTGTATTTTAAATGTTGTTATTTTTATTATTTTATCACTTTGTATTTTAAATGTTGTTATTTTTATCATTTTATCACTTTGTATTTTAAATGTTGTTATTTTTTTTATCATTTTATCACTTTGTATTTTAAATGTTGTTATTTTTTATCATTTTATCACTTTGTATTTTAAATGTTATTTTTATTTTTTATCACTTTTATATTTTAAATGTTGTTGTGTTATTTTTATCATTTTATCACTTTGTATTTTAAATGTTATTTTTTATCATTTTATATATTTTAAATGTTGTTGTGTTATTTTTATCATTTTATCACTTTGTATTTTAAATGTTGTTGTGTTATTTTTATCATTTTATCACTTTGTATTTTAAATGTTGTGTTATTTTTATCATTTTATCACTTTGTATTTTAAATGTTGTTGTGTTATTTTATCATCACTTTTTGTATTTTAAATGTTGTTGTGTTATTTTATCACTTTGTATTTTAAATGTTTTTGTGTTATTTTTATCACTTTGTATTTTAAATGTTTTGTGTTATTTTTATTTTATCACTTTGTATTTTAAATGTTTTTGTGTTATTTTATCACTTTGTATTTTAAATGTTGTTGTGTTATTTTTTTATCACTTTGTATTTTAAATGTTGTTGTGTTATTTTATCACTTTGTATTTTAAATGTTGTTATTTTTTTATCATTTTATCACTTTGTATTTTAAATGTTGTTATTTTATTTTTATTTTATCACTTTGTATTTTAAATGTTGTTGTTTTTTTATCACTTTGTATTTTAAATGTTGTTATTTTTTATCATTTTATCACTTTGTATTTTAAATGTTGTTATTTTTATCATTTTATCACTTTGTATTTTAAATGTTGTTATTTTTATCATTTTATCACTTTGTATTTTAAATGTTGTGTTAATTTTATCATTTTATCACTTTGTATTTTAAATGTTGTTGTGTTATTTTTATCACTTTGTATTTTAAATGTTGTTGTGTTATTTTTATCACTTTGTATTTTAAATGTTGTTGTGTTATTTTTTTATCACTTTGTATTTTAAATGTTTTTGTGTTATTTTTTATCACTTTGTATTTTAAATGTTGTTGTGTTATTTTATCACTTTGTATTTTAAATGTTGTTGTGTTATTTTATCACTTTTGTATTTTAAATGTTGTTATTTTTTTTATCATTTTATCACTTTGTATTTTAAATGTTGTTATTTTATCATTTTATCACTTTGTATTTTAAATGTTGTTATTTTTTTATCATTTTATCACTTTGTATTTTAAATGTTGTTATTTTTTTTATCATTTTATCACTTTGTATTTTAAATGTTGTTGTTATTTTTATCACTTTGTATTTTAAATGTTGTTATTTTATTTTTATCACTTTGTATTTTAAATGTTGTTATTTTATCATTTTATCACTTTGTATTTTAAATGTTGTTATTTTTATCATTTTATCACTTTGTATTTTAAATGTTGTTATTTTATCATTTTATCACTTTGTATTTTAAATGTTGTTATTTTTTTTTTCACTTTTGTATTTTAAATGTTGTTGTTGTTTTTATCATTTTATCACTTTGTATTTTAAATGTTGTTGTTATTTTTTATTTTTATCACTTTGTATTTTAAATGTTGTTGTGTTATTTTTATCATTTTATCACTTTGTATTTTAAATGTTGTTGTGTTATTTTTCATTTTATCATCATCACTTTGTATTTTAAATGTTGTTGTGTTATTTTTATCATTTTATCACTTTGTATTTTAAATGTTGTTGTTTTTTTTTTATCATTTTATCACTTTGTATTTTAAATGTTGTTGTGTTATTTTTATCATTTTATCACTTTGTATTTTAAATGTTGTTGTGTTATTTTTATCATTTTATCACTTTGTATTTTAAATGTTGTTGTGTTATTTTTATCATTTTATCACTTTGTATTTTAAATGTTGTTGTTATTTTTATCATTTTATCACTTTGTATTTTAAATGTTGTTGTGTTATTTTTATCACTTTGTATTTTAAATGTTGTTGTGTTATTTTTATCACTTTGTATTTTAAATGTTGTTGTGTTATTTTTATCACTTTGTATTTTAAATGTTGTTGTGTTATTTTTATCACTTTGTATTTTAAATGTTGTTATTTTATCATTTTATCACTTTGTATTTTAAATGTTGTTATTTTTATCATTTTATCACTTTGTATTTTAAATGTTGTTTTTTATCATTTTATCACTTTGTATTTTAAATGTTGTTATTTTTTATCATTTTATCACTTTGTATTTTAAATGTTGTTGTTTATTTTTCATTTTATCACTTTGTATTTTAAATGTTGTTGTGTTATTTTTATCATTTTATCACTTTGTATTTTAAATGTTGTTGTGTTATTTTTATCATTTTATCACTTTGTATTTTAAATGTTGTTGTGTTATTTTTATCATTTTATCACTTTGTATTTTAAATGTTGTTGTGTTATTTTTATCATTTTATCACTTTGTATTTTAAATGTTGTTGTGTTATTTTTATCATTTTATCACTTTGTATTTTAAATGTTGTTGTGTTATTTTTATCATTTTATCACTTTGTATTTTAAATGTTGTTGTGTTATTTTTATCATTTTATCACTTTGTATTTTAAATGTTGTTGTGTTATTTTTATCATTTTATCACTTTGTATTTTAAATGTTGTTGTGTTATTTTTATCACTTTGTATTTTAAATGTTGTTGTGTTATTTTTATCACTTTGTATTTTAAATGTTGTTATTTTTATCATTTTATCACTTTGTATTTTAAATGTTGTTATTTTTATCATTTTATCACTTTGTATTTTAAATGTTGTTATTTTTATCATTTTATCACTTTGTATTTTAAATGTTGTTATTTTTTTTTATCATTTTATCACTTTGTATTTTAAATGTTGTTGTGTTATTTTATCATTTTATCACTTTGTATTTTAAATGTTGTTATTTTATCATTTTATCACTTTGTATTTTAAATGTTGTTGTGTTATTTTTATCATTTTATCACTTTGTATTTTAAATGTTGTTGTGTTATTTTTATCATTTTATCACTTTGTATTTTAAATGTTGTTGTGTTATTTTTATCATTTTATCACTTTGTATTTTAAATGTTGTTGTGTTATTTTTATCATTTTATCACTTTGTATTTTAAATGTTGTGTTTTTTTATCATTTTATCACTTTGTATTTTAAATGTTGTTGTGTTATTTTTATCATTTTATCACTTTGTATTTTAAATGTTGTTGTGTTATTTTATCATTTTATCACTTTGTATTTTAAATGTTGTTGTGTTATTTTATCATTTTATCACTTTGTATTTTAAATGTTGTTGTGTTATTTTTATCATTTTATCACTTTGTATTTTAAATGTTGTTGTGTTATTTTATCATTTTATCACTTTGTATTTTAAATGTTGTTGTTTATTTTTATCATTTTATCACTTTGTATTTTAAATGTTGTTGTGTTATTTTTATCATTTTATCTTTGTATTTTAAATGTTGTTGTGTTATTTTTATCACTTTGTATTTTAAATGTTGTTGTGTTATTTTTCACTTTGTATCACTTTGTATTTTAAATGTTGTTGTGTTATTTTATCATTTTATCACTTTGTATTTTAAATGTTGTTGTGTTATTTTATCACTTTGTATTTTAAATGTTGTTGTGTTATTTTTATCACTTTGTATTTTAAATGTTGTTGTGTTATTTTTATCACTTTGTATTTTAAATGTTGTTGTGTTATTTTATCACTTTGTATTTTAAATGTTGTTGTGTTATTTTTTTATCACTTTGTATTTTAAATGTTGTTGTGTTATTTTTTATCAATTTTGTATTTTAAATGTTGTTGTGTTGTTTTTTATCATTTTATCACTTTGTATTTTAAATGTTGTTGTTTATTTTTATCATTTTATTTTAAATGTTGTTGTGTTATTTTATCACTTTGTATTTTAAATGTTGTTGTGTTATTTTTTATCATTTTATCACTTTGTATTTTAAATGTTGTTATTTTTATTTTTATCAATTTTATATTTTAAATGTTGTTGTGTTATTTTTATCACTTTGTATTTTAAATGTTGTTGTGTTATTTTTATCACTTTGTATTTTAAATGTTGTTGTGTTATTTTATCATTTTATCACTTTGTATTTTAAATGTTGTTGTGTTATTTTATCACTTTGTATTTTAAATGTTGTTGTTTATTTTATCACTTTGTATTTTAAATGTTGTTGTGTTATTTTTATCACTTTGTATTTTAAATGTTGTTGTGTTATTTTTATCACTTTGTATTTTAAATGTTGTTGTGTTATTTTTATCATTTTATCACTTTGTATTTTAAATGTTGTTATTTTTTTTATCATTTTATCACTTTGTATTTTAAATGTTGTTGTGTTATTTTTATCACTTTATATTTTAAATGTTGTTGTGTTATTTTATCATTTTATCACTTTGTATTTTAAATGTTGTTGTGTTATTTTTTATCATTTTATCACTTTGTATTTTAAATGTTGTTGTGTTATTTTATCATTTTATCACTTTGTATTTTAAATGTTGTTGTGTTATTTTTATCACTTTGTATTTTAAATGTTGTTGTGTTATTTTTATCACTTTGTATTTTAAATGTTGTTGTGTTATTTTATCACTTTGTATTTTAAATGTTGTTGTGTTATTTTTTTTATCACTTTGTATTTTAAATGTTGTTGTGTTATTTTTATCACTTTGTATTTTAAATGTTGTTGTGTTATTTTTATCACTTTGTATTTTAAATGTTGTTGTGTTATTTTATCACTTTGTATTTTAAATGTTGTTGTGTTATTTTATCATCACTTTGTATTTTAAATGTTGTTGTGTTATTTTTATCACTTTGTATTTTAAATGTTGTTGTGTTATTTTTTTTATCACTTTGTATTTTAAATGTTGTTCTTTTTATCATTTTATCACTTTGTATTTTAAATGTTATTTTTATCATTTTATCACTTTGTATTTAAAATGTTGTTGTGTTATTTTTATCATTTTATCACTTTGTATTTTAAATGTTGTTATTTTTATCACTTTATATTTTAAATGTTGTTGTGTTATTTTTATCACTTTTGTATTTTAAATGTTGTTGTGTTATTTTTATCACTTTGTATTTTAAATGTTGTTGTGTTATTTTTATCACTTTGTATTTTAAATGTTGTTGTGTTATTTTTATCACTTTGTATTTTAAATGTTGTTGTGTTATTTTTATCATTTTATCACTTTGTATTTTAAATGTTGTGTTATTTTTATCACTTTGTATTTTAAATGTTGTGTTATTTTTATCACTTTGTATTTTAAATGTTGTTGTGTTATTTTTATCACTTTGTGTATTTTAAATGTTGTTGTGTTATTTTTATCATTTTATCACTTTTTTAAATGTTGTTGTGTTATTTTATCAATTTATCACTTTGTATTTTAAATGTTGTTGTGTTATTTTATCACTTTGTATTTTAAATGTTGTTGTGTTATTTTATCATTTTATCACTTTGTATTTTAAATGTTGTTGTGTTATTTTTTTTATCACTTTGTATTTTAAATGTTGTTGTGTTATTTTTATCAAATTTGTATTTTTAAATGTTGTTATTTTATTTTTTTATCACTTTGTATTTTAAATGTTGTTATGTTATTTTATCACTTTGTATTTTAAATGTTGTTATTTTTATCACTTTGTATTTTAAATGTTGTTATTTTATCACTTTTGTATTTTAAATTTGTATTTTAAATGTTGTTATGTTATTTTTATCACTTTGTATTTTAAATGTTGTTGTGTTATTTTATCACTTTGTATTTTAAATGTTGTTGTGTTATTTTATCACTTTGTATTTTAAATGTTGTTGTTTATTTTTATCATTTTGTATTTTAAATGTTGTTGTGTTATTTTATCACTTTTATATTTTAAATGTTGTTGTGTTATTTTTTTATCATTTTATCACTTTGTATTTTAAATGTTGTTGTTATTTTTATCATTTTATCACTTTGTATTTTAAATGTTGTTGTGTTATTTTTCATTTTTATCACTTTTGTATTTTAAATGTTGTTGTGTTATTTTATCATTTTATCACTTTGTATTTTAAATGTTGTTGTGTTATTTTTATCATTTTATCACTTTGTATTTTAAATGTTGTTGTGTTATTTTTCATTTTATCACTTTGTATTTTAAATGTTGTTATTTTATCATTTTATCACTTTGTATTTTAAATGTTGTTGTTTTATCATTTTATCACTTTGTATTTTAAATGTTGTTGTTTTATTTTTATCAATTTGTTGTTTTAAATGTTGTTGTGTTATTTTATCACTTTGTATTTTAAATGTTGTTGTGTTATTTTTATCACTTTGTATTTTAAATGTTGTTGTGTTATTTTTATCACTTTGTATTTTAAATGTTGTTGTGTTATTTTTATCACTTTTGTATTTTAAATGTTGTTGTGTTATTTTTATCACTTTATTTTATCACTTTGTTATTTTAAATGTTGTTGTGTTATTTTTTATCACTTTGTATTTTAAATGTTGTTGTGTTTTATTTTTTATCACTTTGTATTTTAAATGTTGTTGTTTATTTTATCATTTTATCACTTTGTATTTTAAATGTTGTTGTGTTATTTTTTTATCACTTTGTATTTTAAATGTTGTTGTTTTATCATTTTATCACTTTGTATTTTAAATGTTGTTGTGTTATTTTTATCATTTTATCACTTTGTATTTTAAATGTTGTTGTTTTATTTTTATCACTTTGTATTTTAAATGTTGTTGTTTTATTTTTATCACTTTGTATTTTAAATGTTGTTGTGTTATTTTTTTTTATCACTTTGTATTTTAAATGTTGTTGTGTTATTTTTATCATTTTATCACTTTGTATTTTAAATGTTGTTGTGTTATTTTTATCATTTTATCACTTTGTATTTTAAATGTTGTTGTGTTATTTTTATCATTTTATCACTTTGTATTTTAAATGTTGTGTTATTTTTATCATTTTATCACTTTGTATTTTAAATGTTGTTGTTTATTATTTTTATCAAATTTGTATTTTATCAATGTTGTTGTTGTTTTATTTTTATCACTTTGTATTTTAAATGTTGTTGTGTTATTTTTATCACTTTGTATTTTAAATGTTGTTGTGTTATTTTTTCATTTTATCAATTTGTGTTTTAAATGTTGTTGTGTTATTTTTATCACTTTGTATTTTAACTGTTGTTGTGTTATTTTCATCACTTTGTATTTTAAATGTTGTTGTGTTATTTTTATCACTTTGTATTTTAAATGTTGTTGTTATGTTATTTTATCATTTTATCACTTTTGTATTTTAAATGTTGTTATTTTATCATTTTATCACTTTGTATTTTAAATGTTGTTGTTTTATCATTTTATCACTTTGTATTTTAAATGTTGTTGTTTTATTTTTTTATCACTTTGTATTTTAAATGTTGTTGTTTTATTTTTATCACTTTGTATTTTAAATGTTGTTGTGTTATTTTATCATTTTATCACTTTGTATTTTAAATGTTGTTGTGTTATTTTTATCATTTTATCACTTTGTATTTTAAATGTTGTTGTGTTATTTTTATCATTTTATCACTTTGTATTTTAAATGTTGTTGTGTTATTTTATCATTTTATCACTTTGTATTTTAAATGTTGTTGTTTTATTTTTATCACTTTGTGTTTTAAATGTTGTTGTGTTATTTTATCACTTTGTATTTTAAATGTTGTTGTGTTATTTTATCACTTTGTATTTTAAATGTTGTTGTGTTATTTTTATCACTTTGTATTTTAAATGTTGTTGTGTTATTTTTATCACTTTGTATTTTAAATGTTGTTGTGTTATTTTTATCACTTTGTATTTTAAATGTTGTTGTGTTATTTTTATCATTTTATCACTTTGTATTTTAAATGTTGTTGTGTTATTTTATCACTTTATCACTATTTTAAATGTTGTTGTGTTATTTTTCATTTTATCACTTTGTATTTTAAATGTTGTTGTGTTATTTTTTATCACTTTGTATTTTAAATGTTGTTGTTTATTTTATCATTTTATCTTTTGTATTTTAAATGTTGTTGTGTTATTTTTATCATTTTATCACTTTGTATTTTAAATGTTGTTGTTTTATTTTTTTTATCACTTTGTATTTTAAATGTTGTTGTGTTATTTTTTATCACTTTGTATTTTAAATGTTGTTGTGTTATTTTATCACTTTGTATTTTAAATGTTGTTGTGTTATTTTTATCACTTTGTATTTTAAATGTTGTTGTGTTATTTTATCATTTTGTCATTTATTTTAAATGTTGTTGTGTTATTTTTTATCACTTTGTATTTTAAATGTTGTTGTGTTATTTTTTTATCACTTTGTATTTTAAATGTTGTTGTGTTATTTTTATCACTTTGTATTTTAAATGTTGTTGTGTTATTTTTATCACTTTGTATTTTAAATGTTGTTGTGTTATTTTTATCACTTTGTATTTTAAATGTTGTTGTGTTATTTTTTATCACTTTGTATTTTAAATGTTGTTGTGTTATTTTATCATTTTATCACTTTGTATTTTAAATGTTGTTGTGTTATTTTTATCACTTTGTATTTTAAATGTTGTTGTGTTATTTTATCACTTTGTATTTTAAATGTTGTTGTGTTATTTTTCATCATTTTAAATGTTGTATTTTAAATGTTGTTAAATGTTATTTTTATTTTTATCACTTTGTGTTTTAAATGTTGTTGTTTTATTTTTATCACTTTGTATTTTAAATGTTGTTGTTTTATTTTTATCACTTTGTGTTTTAAATGTTGTTGTGTTATTTTTATCACACTTTGTATTTTAAATGTTGTTGTGTTATTTTATCATTTTATCACTTTGTATTTTAAATGTTGTTATTTTATCATTTTATCACTTTGTATTTTAAATGTTGTTGTGTTATTTTATCATTTTATCACTTTGTATTTTAAATGTTGTTGTTTATTTTATCATTTTATCACTTTGTATTTTAAATGTTGTTGTGTTATTTTATCACTCACTTTGTATTTTAAATGTTGTTGTGTTATTTTATCACTTTGTATTTTAAATGTTGTTGTGTTATTTTATCATTTTATCACTTTGTATTTTAAATGTTGTTTTTTATTTTTTATCACTTTGTATTTTAAATGTTGTTGTGTTATTTTTTTATCACTTTGTATTTTAAATGTTGTTGTGTTATTTTATCATTTTATCACTTTGTATTTTAAATGTTGTTGTGTTATTTTTATCATCACTTTGTATTTTAAATGTTGTTGTTATTATTTTTTTATCAATTTGTATTTTAAATGTTGTTGTGTTATTTTATCATTTTATCACTTTGTATTTTAAATGTTGTTGTTTTTTTCATTTTATCACTTTGTATTTTAAATGTTGTTGTGTTATTTTTATCACTTTGTATTTTAAATGTTGTTGTGTTATTTTTATCATTTTATCACTTTGTATTTTAAATGTTGTTGTGTTATTTTTATCATTTTATCACTTTGTATTTTAAATGTTGTTGTGTTATTTTTATCACTTTGTATTTTAAATGTTGTTGTGTTATTTTATCACTTTGTATTTTAAATGTTGTTTGTATTTTAAATGTTGTTTTTAAATGTTATTTTTATTTTATCACTTTGTATTTTAAATGTTGTTGTGTTATTTTTATCACTTTGTATTTTAAATGTTGTTGTGTTATTTTTATCATTTTGTATTTTAAATGTTGTTATTTTTATCATTTTATCACTTTGTATTTTAAATGTTGTTGTTTTATTTTTTTATCACTTTGTATTTTAAATGTTGTTGTTTTTTTATTTTTATCACTTTGTATTTTAAATGTTGTTGTGTTATTTTTATCACTTTGTATTTTAAATGTTGTTGTGTTATTTTAATCACTTTGTATTTTAAATGTTGTTGTGTTATTTTTCATTTTATCATTTTAAATGTTGTTGTGTTATTTTATCAATGTTTGTATGTTGTATTTTAAATGTTGTTTTTTTTTTATCATTTTATCACTTTGTATTTTAAATGTTGTTGTGTTATTTTTATCACTTTTATCACACTTTGTATTTTAAATGTTGTTGTGTTATTTTTATCATTTTATCACTTTGTATTTTAAATGTTGTTGTGTTATTTTATCATTTTATCACTTTGTATTTTAAATGTTGTTGTGTTATTTTTATCATCACTTTGTATTTTAAATGTTGTTGTTATTTTATCATTTTATCACTTTGTATTTTAAATGTTGTTGTGTTATTTTTTATCACTTTGTATTTTAAATGTTGTTGTGTTATTTTTATCACTTTGTATTTTAAATGTTGTTGTGTTATTTTTATCACTTTGTATTTTAAATGTTGTTGTGTTATTTTTATCACTTTGTATTTTAAATGTTGTTGTTTATTTTATCACTTTATCACTTTGTATTTTAAATGTTGTTGTGTTATTTTTTATCACTTTGTATTTTAAATGTTGTTGTGTTATTTTATCATTTTATCACTTTGTATTTTAAATGTTGTTGTGTTATTTTATCACTTTGTATTTTAAATGTTGTTGTGTTATTTTTTTATCACTTTGTATTTTAAATGTTGTTGTGTTATTTTATCATTTTATCAATTTTATTTTAAATGTTGTTGTGTTATATTTTATCACTTTGTATTTTAAATGTTGTTGTGTTATTTTTCATTTTATCACTTTGTATTTTAAATGTTGTTGTGTTATTTTTATCATTTTATCACTTTGTATTTTAAATGTTGTTGTGTTTTTATCATTTTATCACTTTGTATTTTAAATGTTGTTATTTTATCATTTTATCACTTTGTATTTTAAATGTTGTTGTGTTATTTTTTATCACTTTGTATTTTAAATGTTGTTGTGTTATTTTATCATTTTATCACTTTGTATTTTAAATGTTGTTGTGTTATTTTTTTATCACTTTGTATTTTAAATGTTGTTGTGTTATTTTTATCATTTTATCACTTTGTATTTTAAATGTTGTTGTTATTTTATTTTTTATCACTTTGTATTTTAAATGTTGTTGTTTTATTTTTATCACTTTGTATTTTAAATGTTGTTGTGTTATTTTTATCACTTTGTATTTTAAATGTTGTTGTGTTATTTTTTATCACTTTGTATTTTAAATGTTGTTGTGTTATTTTATCACTTTGTATTTTAAATGTTGTTGTGTTATTTTTTATCACTTTGTATTTTAAATGTTGTTGTGTTATTTTTATCACTTTTGTATTTTAAATGTTGTTGTGTTATTTTATCACTTTATCATTTTAAATGTTGTTGTGTTATTTTAATTTTAAATGTTGTTATTTTATTTTTTATCACTTTGTATTTTAAATGTTGTTGTGTTATTTTATCATTTTATCACTTTGTATTTTAAATGTTGTTGTGTTATTTTTTATCATTTTATCACTTTGTATTTTAAATGTTGTTGTGTTATTTTATCACTTTGTATTTTAAATGTTGTTGTGTTATTTTTATCACTTTGTATTTTAAATGTTGTTGTGTTATTTTATCACTTTTGTATTTTAAATGTTGTTGTGTTATTTTTCATTTTATCACTTTGTATTTTAAATGTTGTTGTGTTATTTTTTTATCACTTTGTATTTTAAATGTTGTTGTGTTATTTTTTTATCACTTTGTATTTTAAATGTTGTTGTGTTATTTTTCATTTTATCACTTTGTATTTTAAATGTTGTTGTGTTATTTTTATCATTTTTGTATTTTAAATGTTGTTGTGTTATTTTTTTATCACTTTGTATTTTAAATGTTGTTGTGTTATTTTTATCACTTTGTATTTTAAATGTTGTTGTGTTTTTATCACTTTTTAAATGTTGTTGTGTATCACTTTATTTTAAATGTTGTTGTGTTATTTTTTATCACTTTGTATTTTAAATGTTGTTGTGTTATTTTATCACTTTGTATTTTAAATGTTGTTGTGTTATTTTTATCACTTTATCACTTTGTATTTTAAATGTTGTTGTGTTATTTTTATCACTTTGTATTTTAAATGTTGTTGTGTTATTTTTATCACTTTGTATTTTAAATGTTGTTGTGTTATTTTTATCACTTTGTATTTTAAATGTTGTTGTGTTATTTTTATCATTTTATCACTTTGTATTTTAAATGTTGTTGTGTTATTTATATCATTTTATCACTTTGTATTTTAAATGTTGTTGTGTTATTTTATCATCACTCACTTTGTATTTTAAATGTTGTTGTGTTATTTTATCATTTTATCAAATTTGTATTTTAAATGTTGTTGTTTTTTTTTATCATTTTATCACTTTGTATTTTAAATGTTGTTGTGTTATTTTATCATTTTATCACTTTGTATTTTAAATGTTGTTGTGTTATTTTATTTTTATCACTTTGTATTTTAAATGTTGTTGTGTTATTTTTTATCACTTTGTATTTTAAATGTTGTTGTGTTATTTTTATCACTTTGTATTTTAAATGTTGTTGTGTTATTTTTATCATTTTATCACTTTGTATTTTAAATGTTGTTGTGTTATTTTATCATTTTATCACTTTGTATTTTAAATGTTGTTGTGTTATTTTATCACTTTGTATTTTAAATGTTGTTGTGTTATTTTTCATTTTATCACTTTGTATTTTAAATGTTGTTGTGTTATTTTTTTTATCACTTTGTATTTTAAATGTTGTTGTTTATTTTTATCATTTTGTATTTTAAATGTTGTTGTTTATTTTTATCATTTTATTTTGTATTTTAAATGTTGTTGTGTTATTTTTTTTTATCACTTTGTATTTTAAATGTTGTTGTGTTATTTTTTATCACTTTGTATTTTAAATGTTGTTGTGTTATTTTTATCTTTTTATCACTTTGTATTTTAAATGTTGTTGTGTTATTTTTATCACTTTGTATTTTAAATGTTGTTGTGTTATTTTTTTATCACTTTGTATTTTAAATGTTGTTGTGTTATTTTTATCAATTTGTATTTTAAATGTTGTTGTGTTATTTTATCACTTTGTATTTTAAATGTTGTTGTGTTATTTTATCACTTTGTATTTTAAATGTTGTTGTGTTATTTTTATCACTGTATTTTAAATGTTGTTGTGTTATTTTATCACTTTGTATTTTAAATGTTGTTGTGTTATTTTTATCACTTTGTATTTTAAATGTTGTTGTTTTATCATTTTATCACTTTGTATTTTAAATGTTGTTGTGTTATTTTAAATATTTTAAATGTTGTTGTGTTATTTTTATCACTTTTGTATTTTAAATGTTGTTGTGTTATTTTTATCACTTTGTATTTTAAATGTTGTTGTGATATTTTTATCAATTTGTATTTTAAATGTTGTTGTGTTATTTTTATCACTTTGTATTTTAAATGTTGTTGTATTTTAAATGTTAAATGTTGTTGTGTTTTTTATCACTTTGTATTTTAAATGTTGTTGTGTTATTTTTATCACTTTGTATTTTAAATGTTGTTGTGTTATTTTTATCACTTTGTATTTTAAATGTTGTTGTGTTATTTTTATCACTTTGTATTTTAAATGTTGTTGTGTTATTTTTTGTCACTTTGTATTTTAAATGTTGTTGTGTTATTTTTTATCATTTTATTTTAAATGTTGTTGTGTTATTTTATCAATTTGTATTTTAAATGTTGTTGTGTTATTTTATCACTTTGTATTTTAAATGTTGTTGTGTTATTTTATCACTTTGTATTTTAAATGTTGTTGTGTTATTTTATCACTTTGTATTTTAAATGTTGTTGTTTTATTTTATCATTTGTATTTTAAATGTTGTTATTTTATCATTTTATCACTTTGTATTTTAAATGTTGTTGTGTTATTTTTTATCACTTTGTTTTATTTTAAATGTTGTTAAATGTTGTTATGTTATTTTTATCACTTTGTATTTTAAATGTTGTTGTGTTATTTTTATCATTTTATCATTTGTATTTTTGTATTTTAATGTTGTTGTGTTATTTTATCATTTTATCACTTTGTATTTTAAATGTTGTTGTGTTATTTTTATCACTTTGTATTTTAAATGTTGTTGTGTTATTTTTTATCACTTTGTATTTTAAATGTTGTTGTGTTATTTTTATCACTTTGTATTTTAAATGTTGTTGTTATTATTTTTATCACTTTGTATTTTAAATGTTGTTGTGTTATTTTATCATTTTATCACTTTTGTATTTTAAATGTTGTTGTGTTATTTTTATCATTTTATCACTTTATTTTTAAATGTTGTTGTGTTATTTTTATCACTTTTTGTATTTTAAATGTTGTTGTGTTATTTTATCACTTTGTATTTTAAATGTTGTTGTGTTATTTTTATCACTTTGTATTTTAAATGTTGTTGTGTTATTTTATCACTTTGTATTTTAAATGTTGTTGTGTTATTTTATCAATTTTGTTGTTTTATCAATTTTTAAATGTTGTTGTTTATTTTATCACTTTGTATTTTAAATGTTGTTGTGTTATTTTATCACTTTGTATTTTAAATGTTGTTGTGTTATTTTATCATCACTTTGTATTTTAAATGTTGTTGTGTTATTTTATCATTTTATCAATTTTGTATTTTAAATGTTGTTGTGTTATTTTTATCACTTTGTATTTTAAATGTTGTTGTGTTATTTTATCACTTTGTATTTTAAATGTTGTTGTGTTATTTTTATCACTTTGTATTTTAAATGTTGTTGTGTTATTTTTTCATCACTTTGTATTTTAAATGTTGTTGTGTTATTTTCATTTTATCACTTTGTATTTTAAATGTTGTTGTGTTATTTTTTTATCACTTTGTATTTTAAATGTTGTTGTGTTATTTTATCACTTTGTATTTTAAATGTTGTTGTGTTATTTTTATCACTTTGTATTTTAAATGTTGTTGTGTTATTTTATCATTTTATCACTTTGTATTTTAAATGTTGTTGTGTTATTTTTATCACTTTGTATTTTAAATGTTGTTGTGTTATTTTTATCACTTTGTATTTTAAATGTTGTTGTGTTATTTTTTATCACTTTGTATTTTAAATGTTGTTGTGTTATTTTTATCACTTTGTATTTTAAATGTTGTTGTGTTATTTTATCATTTTTATTTTAAATGTTGTTGTTTATTTTATCACTTTGTATTTTAAATGTTGTTGTGTTATTTTTATCACTTTGTATTTTAAATGTTGTTGTGTTATTTTATCATTTTTTTTGTATTTTAAATGTTGTTGTGTTATTTTTATCATTTGTATTTTAAATGTTGTTGTGTTATTTTATCATTTTATCAATTTGTATTTTAAATGTTGTTGTTTATTTTATCACTTTCACTATTTTAAATGTTGTTGTGTTATTTTATCACTTTGTATTTTAAATGTTGTTGTGTTATTTTATCACTTTTATATTTTAAATGTTGTTGTGTTATTTTTTTTATCACTTTGTATTTTAAATGTTGTTGTTGTTATTTTATCATTTTATCACTTTGTATTTTAAATGTTGTTGTGTTATTTTATCACTTTGTATTTTAAATGTTGTTGTGTTATTTTATCACTTTGTATTTTAAATGTTGTTGTGTTATTTTTATCACTTTGTATTTTAAATGTTGTTGTGTTATTTTTATCACTTTGTATTTTAAATGTTGTTGTTTTTTTTCATTTTATCACTTTGTATTTTAAATGTTGTTGTGTTTTTATCATTTTATCACTTTGTATTTTAAATGTTGTTGTTTTATTTTTATCACTTTGTATTTTAAATGTTGTTGTGTTATTTTTATCACTTTTATTTTAAATTTGTATTTTAAATGTTGTTGTGTTATTTTTATCATCATTTTAAATGTTGTTGTGTTATTTTTTTATCACTTTGTATTTTAAATGTTGTTGTTATTTTTATCATCAATTTGTATTTTAAATCACTTTGTATTTTAAATGTTGTTGTGTTATTTTATTTTTATCACTTTGTATTTTAAATGTTGTTGTGTTATTTTTTTTATCACTTTGTATTTTAAATGTTGTTGTGTTATTTTTATCACTTTTTTAAATGTTGTTGTTTTATTTTATCACTTTGTATTTTAAATGTTGTTATTTTATCACTTTGTATTTTAAATGTTGTTGTGTTATTTTTATCACTTATCACTTTGTATTTTAAATGTTGTTGTGTTATTTTATCAATTTGTATTTTAAATGTTGTTGTGTTATTTTTTATCACTTTGTATTTTAAATGTTGTTGTGTTATTTTATCACTTTGTATTTTAAATGTTGTTGTTTTAAATCACTTGTATTTTAAATGTTGTTGTGTTATTTTATCATTTTATCACTTTGTATTTTAAATGTTGTTGTGTTATTTTATCATCACTTTGTATTTTAAATGTTGTTGTGTTATTTTATCACTTTTTGTATTTTAAATGTTGTTGTGTTATTTTATCACTTTGTATTTTAAATGTTGTTGTGTTATTTTTATCACTTTGTATTTTAAATGTTGTTGTTATTATTTTTATCACTTTTGTATTTTAAATGTTGTTGTGTTATTTTATCATTTGTATTTTAAATGTTGTATTTTAAATGTTGTTGTTGTGTTATTTTATCACTTTGTATTTTAAATGTTGTTGTGTTATTTTTATCACTTTGTATTTTAAATGTTGTTGTGTTATTTTATCACTTTGTATTTTAAATGTTGTTTATTTTATTTTTATCACTTTGTATTTTAAATGTTGTTGTGTTATTTTTATCATTGTATTTTAAATGTTGTTGTGTTATTTTTTATCACTTTGTATTTTAAATGTTGTTGTGTTATTTTTCATTTTATCACTTTGTATTTTAAATGTTGTTGTGTTATTTTTTTCATCACTTTGTATTTTAAATGTTGTTGTGTTATTTTATCAAATGTTTTGTGTTATTTTATCTTTGTATTTTAAATGTTGTTGTGTTATTTTTTATCACTTTGTATTTTAAATGTTGTTGTGTTATTTTTATCATTTTATCACTTTTGTATTTTAAATGTTGTTGTGTTATTTTTATCACTTTGTATTTTAAATGTTGTTGTGTTATTTTATCATTTTATCACTTTGTATTTTAAATGTTGTTGTGTTATTTTTATCAATTTTGTATTTTAAATGTTGTTGTGTTATTTTTATCATTTTATTTTGTATTTTAAATGTTTTAAATGTTGTTTTTATTTTTTATCACTTTGTATTTTAAATGTTGTTGTGTTATTTTATCATTTTATCACTTTGTATTTTAAATGTTGTTGTGTTATTTTTTATCACTTTGTATTTTAAATGTTGTTGTGTTATTTTTATCATCACTTTGTATTTTAAATGTTGTTGTGTTATTTTTATCACTTTGTATTTTAAATGTTGTTGTGTTATTTTATCATTTTATTTTGTATTTTAAATGTTGTTGTGTTATTTTTATCACTTTGTATTTTAAATGTTGTTGTGTTATTTTTATCACTTTGTATTTTAAATGTTGTTGTGTTATTTTATCACTTTTGTATTTTAAATGTTGTTGTGTTATTTTTATCATTTTATCACTTTGTATTTTAAATGTTGTTGTGTTATTTTATCATCATCTTTGTATTTTAAATGTTGTTGTGTTATTTTTATCACTTTGTATTTTAAATGTTGTTGTGTTATTTTTATCACTTTTGTATTTTAAATGTTGTTGTGTTATTTTTATCACTTTGTATTTTAAATGTTGTTGTGTTATTTTTTTTATCACTTTGTATCAAATTTGTTGTATTTTTTTAAATGTTTTTAAATGTTGTTGTGTTATTTTATTTTATCACTTTGTATTTTAAATGTTGTTGTGTTATTTTTTATCACTTTGTATTTTAAATGTTGTTGTGTTATTTTTATCACAAATTTGTATTTTAAATGTTGTTGTGTTATTTTTTTATCACTTTGTATTTTAAATGTTGTTGTGTTATTTTATCACTTTGTATTTTAAATGTTGTTGTGTTATTTTATCAATTTGTATTTTAAATGTTGTTGTGTTATTTTATCACTTTGTATTTTAAATGTTGTTGTGTTATTTTATCACTTTGTATTTTAAATGTTGTTGTGTTATTTTATCACTTTGTATTTTAAATGTTGTTGTGTTATTTTTTTATCAATTTGTATTTTAAATGTTGTTGTGTTATTTTTATCACTTTGTATTTTAAATGTTGTTGTGTTATTTTATCATTTTATTTTAAATGTTGTGTTATTTTTATCACTTTGTATTTTAAATGTTGTTGTGTTATTTTTATCACTTTGTATTTTAAATGTTGTTGTGTTATTTTTATCACTTTGTATTTTAAATGTTGTTGTGTTATTTTTATCACTTTGTATTTTAAATGTTGTTGTGTTATTTTTATCATTTTATCACTTTGTATTTTAAATGTTGTTGTGTTATTTTTATCACTTTGTATTTTAAATGTTGTTGTGTTATTTTTCATCATTTTAAATTTGTTGTGTTATTTTATCACTTTGTATTTTAAATGTTGTTGTGTTATTTTTATCATTTTATCACTTTGTATTTTAAATGTTGTTGTGTTATTTTTTATCACTTTGTATTTTAAATGTTGTTGTGTTATTTTTATCATTTTGTATTTTAAATGTTGTTGTGTTATTTTATCAATTTTGTATTTTAAATGTTGTTGTGTTATTTTATTTTTATCACTTTGTATTTTAAATGTTGTTGTGTTATTTTATCATTTTATATTTTAAATGTTGTTGTGTTATTTTATCACTTTGTATTTTAAATTTGTTGTGTTATTTTAATGTTTTGTGTTATTTTAAATGTATTTTAAATGTTGTTGTTTTATTTTTATCACTTTGTATTTTAAATGTTGTTGTTTATTTTTTTTATCATTTTATCAAATTTGTATTTTAAATGTTGTTTTTAAATGTTGTTATTTTTTATCACTTTGTATTTTAAATGTTGTTGTGTTATTTTTATCACTTTGTATTTTAAATGTTGTTGTGTTATTTTTATCACTTTGTATTTTAAATGTTGTTGTGTTATTTTTATCACTTTGTATTTTAAATGTTGTTGTGTTATTTTTATCACTTTGTATTTTAAATGTTGTTGTGTTATTTTTATCACTTTGTATTTTAAATGTTGTTGTGTTATTTTTTATCACTTTGTATTTTAAATGTTGTTGTGTTATTTTTATCACTTTGTATTTTAAATGTTGTTGTGTTATTTTTTTCATTTTATCACTTTGTATTTTAAATGTTGTTGTGTTATTTTTATCACTTTGTATTTTAAATGTTGTTGTGTTATTTTATCATTTTGTATTTTAAATGTTGTTGTGTTATTTTATCATGTATTTTAAATGTTGTTATTTTTTATCATTTTATCACTTTGTATTTTAAATGTTGTTGTGTTATTTTTATCACTTTGTATTTTAAATGTTGTTGTGTTATTTTTTTATCACTTTGTATTTTAAATGTTGTTGTGTTATTTTTATCACTTTTGTATTTTAAATGTTGTTGTGTTATTTTTATCACTTTGTATTTTAAATGTTGTTGTGTTATTTTATCACTTTGTATTTTAAATGTTGTTGTGTTATTTTTATCACTTTGTATTTTAAATGTTGTTGTGTTATTTTTATCACTTTGTATTTTAAATGTTGTTGTGTTATTTTTATCACTTTGTATTTTAAATGTTGTTGTGTTATTTTTATCACTTTTGTATTTTAAATGTTGTTGTTTTATTTTATCACTTTGTATTTTAAATGTTGTTGTTTATTTTTTTATCACTTTGTATTTTAAATGTTGTTGTGTTATTTTATCAATTTTATCACTTTGTATTTTAAATGTTGTTGTGTTATTTTTATCATTTTATCACTTTGTATTTTAAATGTTGTTGTGTTATTTTATCACTTTGTATTTTAAATGTTGTTGTGTTATTTTTATCACTTTGTATTTTAAATGTTGTTGTGTTATTTTTATCACTTTGTATTTTAAATGTTGTTGTGTTATTTTTTATCACTTTGTATTTTAAATGTTGTTGTGTTATTTTTCATTTTATCACTTTGTATTTTAAATGTTGTTGTGTTATTTTTATCACTTTGTATTTTAAATGTTGTTGTGTTATTTTATCACTTTGTATTTTAAATGTTGTTGTGTTATTTTATCACTTTGTATTTTAAATGTTGTTGTGTTATTTTTATCACTTTGTATTTTAAATGTTGTTGTGTTATTTTTTTTATCACTTTGTATTTTAAATGTTGTTGTGTTATTTTTATCATTTTATTTTAAATTGTATTTTAAATGTTGTTGTATTTTTATCATTTTATCACTTTGTATTTTAAATGTTGTTGTGTTATTTTTATCACTTTGTATTTTAAATGTTGTTGTGTTATTTTTATCACTTTGTATTTTAAATGTTGTTGTTTATTTTATCACTTTATCACTTTGTATTTTAAATGTTGTTGTGTTATTTTTTATCATTTTATCACTTTGTATTTTAAATGTTGTATTTTAAATGTTGTTATTTTATCATTTTATCAAATTTGTATTTTAAATGTTGTTGTTTTTTTATCACTTTATTTTAAATGTTGTTGTGTTATTTTTTTATCACTTTGTATTTTAAATGTTGTTGTGTTATTTTATCAATTTTGTATTTTAAATGTTGTTGTGTTATTTTATCACTTTGTATTTTAAATGTTGTTGTGTTATTTTTTATCACTTTGTATTTTAAATGTTGTTGTGTTATTTTTTATCACTTTGTATTTTAAATGTTGTTGTGTTATTTTATCATTTTATCAAATTTGTTGTATTTTAAATTTGTTGTTTTATTTTTTATCACTTTGTATTTTAAATGTTGTTGTTATATTTTTATCACTTTGTATTTTAAATGTTGTTGTGTTATTTTATCATTTTGTATTTTAAATGTTGTTGTGTTATTTTTTTATCACTTTGTATTTTAAATGTTGTTGTGTTATTTTTATCACTTTGTATTTTAAATGTTGTTGTGTTATTTTTATCATTTTGTATTTTAAATGTTGTTGTGTTATTTTATCATTTTATCAAATTTTAAATGTTGTTGTTATATTTTTATCACTTTGTATTTTAAATGTTGTTGTGTTATTTTATCACTTTGTATTTTAAATGTTGTTGTGTTATTTTTATCACTTTGTATTTTAAATGTTGTTGTGTTATTTTATCACTTTGTATTTTAAATGTTGTTGTGTTATTTTATCACTTTGTATTTTAAATGTTGTTGTGTTATTTTTATCACTTTGTATTTTAAATGTTGTTGTGTTATTTTTATCATTTTATCACTTTGTATTTTAAATGTTGTTGTGTTATTTTTATCACTTTGTATTTTAAATGTTGTTGTGTTATTTTTTATCACTTTGTATTTTAAATGTTGTTGTGTTATTTTTATCACTTTGTATTTTAAATGTTGTTGTGTTATTTTAAATTTTAAATGTTGTTGTGTTATTTTTTTATCACTTTGTATTTTAAATGTTGTTGTGTTATTTTTATCACTTTGTATTTTAAATGTTGTTGTGTTATTTTATCACTTTGTATTTTAAATGTTGTTGTGTTATTTTATCACTTTGTATTTTAAATGTTGTTGTGTTATTTTTTTATCACTTTGTATTTTAAATGTTGTTGTGTTTTTATCATTTTTATCACTTTGTATTTTAAATGTTGTTGTGTTATTTTTATCATTTTATCATTTGTATTTTAAATGTTGTTGTGTTATTTTTTATTTTATCACTTTGTATTTTAAATGTTGTTGTGTTATTTTTATCACTTTGTATTTTAAATTTTTGTGTATTTTAAATGTTGTTGTGTTATTTTATCACTTTGTATTTTAAATGTTGTTGTGTTATTTTATCATTTTATCACTTTGTATTTTAAATGTTGTTGTGTTATTTTTCATTTTATCACTTTGTATTTTAAATGTTGTTGTGTTATCATTTTATCACTTTGTATTTTAAATGTTGTTGTTTTATTTTTATCACTTTGTATTTTAAATGTTGTTGTGTTATTTTATCACTTTGTATTTTAAATTTGTTGTGTTATTTTAAATGTTGTTGTGTTATTTTTATCACTTTGTATTTTAAATGTTGTTGTGTTATTTTATCAATTTGTATTTTAAATGTTGTTGTTATTTTTATCATTTTATCACTTTGTATTTTAAATGTTGTTGTGTTATTTTTATCATTTTATCACTTTGTATTTTAAATGTTGTTGTTTTATTTTTATCACTTTGTATTTTAAATGTTGTTGTGTTATTTTTTATCATTTTATCAAATTTGTATTTTAAATGTTGTTGTTTTATTTTATCATTTTATCACTTTGTATTTTAAATGTTGTTGTGTTATTTTTCATCACTTTGTATTTTAAATGTTGTTGTGTT
This sequence comes from Tachypleus tridentatus, assembly GCF_004210375.1. Lineage (NCBI taxonomy): Eukaryota > Metazoa > Arthropoda > Merostomata > Xiphosura > Limulidae > Tachypleus > Tachypleus tridentatus. Next base: position 152,143,551 of record NC_134834.1, read on the forward strand.
ATTTTTTATCAATTTGTATTTTAAATGTTGTTGTGTTATTTTTATCACTTTTTGTATTTTAAATGTTGTTGTGTTATTTTATCACTTTGTATTTTAAATGTTGTTGTGTTATTTTATCAATCACTTTGTATTTTAAATGTTGTTGTGTTATTTTTTTTATCACTTTGTATTTTAAATGTTGTTGTGTTATTTTTTATCACTTTGTATTTTAAATGTTGTTGTGTTATTTTATCAATTTTAAATTTGTATTTTAAATGTTGTTTTTATCATTTTATCACTTTGTATTTTAAATGTTGTTGTGTTATTTTATCACTTTGTATTTTAAATGTTGTATTTTTTTTTATCAATTTGTATTTTAAATGTTGTTGTGTTATTTTATCACTTTGTATTTTAAATGTTGTTGTGTTATTTTATCAAATTTGTATTTTAAATTTGTATTTTAAATGTTGTTTTATTTTTTTATCACTTTGTATTTTAAATGTTGTTGTGTTATTTTTATCATTTTATTTTAAATGTTGTTGTGTTATTTTTTATCATTTGTATTTTAAATGTTGTTATTTTTTATCACTTTGTATTTTAAATGTTGTTGTGTTATTTTATCACTTTGTATTTTAAATGTTGTTGTGTTATTTTTATCACTTTGTATTTTAAATGTTGTTGTGTTATTTTTATCACTTTGTATTTTAAATGTTGTTGTGTTATTTTTATCACTTTGTATTTAAATGTTGTTGTGTCACTTTGTATTTTAAATGTTGTTGTGTTATTTTATCATTTGTATTTTAAATGTTGTTGTGTTATTTTTATCATTTTATCACTTTGTATTTTAAATGTTGTTGTGTTATTTTATCATTTTATCACTTTGTATTTTAAATGTTGTTGTGTTATTTTATCACTTTGTATTTTAAATGTTGTTGTGTTATTTTTTATCACTTTGTATTTTAAATGTTGTTGTGTTATTTTATCACTTTGTATTTTAAATGTTGTTGTGTTATTTTATCAATTTGTATTTTAAATGTTGTTTTGTTATTTTTCATCACTTTGTATTTTAAATGTTGTTGTGTTATTTTATCACTTTTATATTTTTTTAAATGTTGTTGTGTTATTTTTATCATTTTATCAAATTTGTATTTTAAATGTTGTTGTGTTATTTTTTGTGTCATTTTATCACTTTGTATTTTAAATGTTGTTGTGTTATTTTTATCATTTTATCACTTTGTATTTTAAATGTTGTTGTGTTATTTTATCACTTTGTATTTTAAATGTTGTTGTGTTATTTTTATCACTTTGTATTTTAAATGTTGTTGTGTTATTTTATCACTTTGTATTTTAAATGTTGTTGTGTTATTTTATCACTTTGTATTTTAAATTTTAAATGTTATTTTATCACTTTATCATTTTTTTAAATGTTGTTGTGTTATTTTTATCACTTTGTATTTTAAATGTTGTTGTGTTATTTTATCACTTTGTATTTTAAATGTTGTTGTGTTATTTTATCACTTTGTATTTTAAATGTTGTTGTGTTATTTTTATCAATTTTGTATTTTAAATGTTGTTGTGTTATTTTTATCACTTTGTATTTTAAATGTTGTTGTGTTATTTTTATCACTTTGTATTTTAAATGTTGTTGTGTTATTTTATCATTTGTATTTTAAATTTGTATTTTAAATGTTGTTGTGTTATTTTTATCACTTTGTATTTTAAATGTTGTTGTGTTATTTTATCATTTTTGTATTTTAAATGTTGTATTTTATTTTTTCACTTGTGTATTTTAAATGTTGTTGTATTTTTATCACTTTGTATTTTAAATGTTGTTGTTTTTTTATCATTTTATCACTTTGTATTTTAAATGTTGTTGTGTTATTTTTTATCACTTTGTATTTTAAATGTTGTTGTGTTATTTTTTATCACTTTGTATTTTAAATGTTGTTGTGTTATTTTTATCACTTTGTATTTTAAATGTTGTTGTGTTATTTTATCACTTTGTATTTTAAATGTTGTTGTGTTATTTTATCACTTTGTATTTTAAATGTTGTTGTGTTATTTTTATCAATTTGTATTTTAAATGTTGTTGTGTTATTTTTTATCACTTTGTATTTTAAATGTTGTTGTGTTATTTTTATCATTTTATCAATTTTGTATTTTAAATGTTGTTGTGTTATTTTTATCAATTTTGTATTTTAAATGTTGTTGTGTTATTTTTATCACTTTGTATTTTAAATGTTGTTGTGTTATTTTATCATTTTATCACTTTGTATTTTAAATGTTGTTGTGTTATTTTTCATTTTATCACTTTTTGTATTTTAAATGTTGTTGTGTTATTTTATCACTTTGTATTTTAAATGTTGTTGTGTTATTTTATCACTTTGTATTTTAAATGTTGTTGTGTTATTTTATCACTTTTGTATTTTAAATGTTGTTGTGTTATTTTTATCATTTTATTTTGTATTTTAAATGTTGTTGTGTTATTTTTATCACTTTTGTATTTTAAATGTTGTTGTGTTATTTTTATCATTTTATCACTTTGTATTTTAAATGTTGTTGTGTTATTTTATCACTTTGTATTTTAAATGTTGTTGTGTTATTTTATCATTTTATCACTTTGTATTTTAAATGTTGTTGTGTTATTTTATCACTTTGTATTTTAAATGTTGTTGTGTTATTTTTATCACTTTGTATTTTAAATGTTGTTGTGTTATTTTATCATTTGTATTTTAAATGTTGTTGTGTTATTTTTTATCACTTTGTATTTTAAATGTTGTTGTGTTATTTTAATCACTTTGTATTTTAAATGTTGTTGTTTTATTTTTATCACTTTGTATTTTAAATGTTGTTGTGTTATTTTATCATTTTATCACTTTGTATTTTAAATGTTGTTGTGTTTTATCATTTTATCACTTTGTATTTTAAATGTTGTTGTGTTATTTTATCATTTTATCACTTTGTATTTTAAATGTTGTTGTGTTATTTTTTATCATTTGTATTTTAAATGTTGTTGTATTTTATCAATGTTGTATTTTAAATGTTGTTGTGTTATTTTATCACTTTGTATTTTAAATGTTGTTGTGTTATTTTATCATCATCAATTTGTATTTTAAATGTTGTTGTGTTATTTTTATCATTTTATCACTTTGTATTTTAAATGTTGTTGTGTTATTTTTATCACTTTGTATTTTAAATGTTGTTGTGTTATTTTATCATTTTATCACTTTGTATTTTAAATGTTGTTGTGTTATTTTTATCACTTTGTATTTTAAATGTTGTTGTGTTATTTTTATCACTTTGTATTTTAAATGTTGTTGTGTTATTTTTATCACTTTGTATTTTAAATGTTGTTGTGTTATTTTATCACTTTGTATTTTAAATGTTGTTGTGTTATTTTTATCATTTTATCACTTTGTATTTTAAATGTTGTTGTGTTATTTTATCATTTTATCACTTTGTATTTTAAATGTTGTTGTGTTATTTTTTTATCACTTTGTATTTTAAATGTTGTTGTGTTATTTTATCAATTTGTATTTTAAATGTTGTTGTGTTATTTTTATCACTTTGTATTTTAAATGTTGTTGTGTTATTTTTATCATCAATTTGTATTTTAAATGTTGTTGTGTTTTTTATCATTTTATCACTTTGTATTTTAAATGTTGTTGTGTTATTTTATCATTTTATCACTTTGTGTTTTAAATGTTGTTGTGTTATTTTATTTTATCACTTTGTATTTTAAATGTTGTTGTGTTATTTTTATCATTTTATCACTTTGTATTTTAAATGTTGTTGTGTTATTTTTATCACTTTGTGTTTTAAATGTTGTTGTGTTATTTTTTATTTTTATCACTTTGTATTTTAAATGTTGTTGTGTTATTTTATCACTTTGTATTTTAAATGTTTTTAAATGTTGTTGTTATTTTATCACTTTGTATTTTAAATGTTGTTGTGTTATTTTATCACTTTGTATTTTAAATGTTGTTGTGTTATTTTATCACTTTGTATTTGTTGTGTTATTTTTCACTTTGTATCATTTGTATTTTAAATGTTGTTGTTTTTTATTTTTATCACTTTGTATTTTAAATGTTGTTGTGTTATTTTGTGTCATTTTATCAATTTTGTATTTTAAATGTTGTTGTGTTATTTTTTTATCACTTTGTATTTTAAATGTTGTTGTGTTATTTTATCATTTTATCACTTTGTATTTTAAATGTTGTTGTGTTATTTTTTTATCACTTTGTATTTTAAATGTTGTTGTGTTATTTTTATCACTTTGTATTTTAAATGTTGTTGTGTTATTTTATCACTTTTTTGTATTTTAAATGTTGTTGTGTTATTTTTTTATCATTTTGTATTTTAAATGTTGTTGTGTTATTTTTATCATTTTATCACTTTGTATTTTAAATGTTGTTGTGTTATTTTTTGTCATTTTATCACTTTGTATTTTAAATGTTGTTGTGTTATTTTTTATCACTTTGTATTTTAAATGTTGTTGTGTTTTTATTTTTTATCAATGTTGTTGTTGTTTATTTTATCATTTTATCACTTTGTATTTTAAATGTTGTTGTTTTATTTTTATCACTTTGTATTTTAAATGTTGTTGTGTTATTTTTATCATTTTATCACTTTGTATTTTAAATGTTGTGTTATTTTATCAATTTGTATTTTAAATGTTGTTGTGTTATTTTTATCACTTTGTATTTTAAATGTTGTTGTGTTATTTTATCATCATTTTGTATTTTAAATGTTGTTGTGTTATTTTATCACTTTGTATTTTAAATGTTGTTGTGTTATTTTTATCATTTTATCACTTTGTATTTTAAATGTTGTTGTGTTATTTTATCATCATTTTAAATTTGTTGTATTTTAAATGTTGTTGTGTTATTTTTTTATCATTTTATCATCACTTTGTATTTTAAATGTTGTTGTGTTATTTTTATCACTTTTGTATTTTAAATGTTGTTGTGTTATTTTTTTTATCACTTTTTGTATTTTAAATGTTGTTGTGTTATTTTTTTTGTATCAAATTTGTATTTTAAATGTTGTTGTGTTATTTTATCAATTTTGTATTTTAAATGTTGTTGTGTTATTTTATCACTTTGTATTTTAAATGTTGTTGTGTTATTTTTATCACTTTGTATTTTAAATGTTGTTGTGTTATTTTTTATCATTTTATCACTTTTGTATTTTAAATGTTGTTGTGTTATTTTTATCATTTTATCACTTTGTATTTTAAATGTTGTTGTGTTATTTTATCACTTTTGTATTTTAAATGTTGTTGTGTTATTTTATCATTTTATCACTTTGTATTTTAAATGTTGTTGTGTTATTTTATCACTTTTTGTATTTTAAATGTTGTTGTGTTATTTTTATCAATTTGTTGTTGTGTATTTTAAATGTTGTTGTGTTATTTTTATCAATTTGTATTTTAAATGTTGTTGTGTTATTTTTATCACTTTGTATTTTAAATGTTGTTGTGTTATTTTATCACTTTGTATTTTAAATGTTGTTGTGTTTTTATTTTTATCAAATTTGTATTTTAAATGTTGTTGTTGTTATTTTATCACTTTGTATTTTAAATGTTGTTGTGTTATTTTTATCACTTTTGTATTTTAAATGTTGTTGTGTTATTTTTTTATCACTTTGTATTTTAAATGTTGTTGTGTTATTTTATCATTTTATCACTTTGTATTTTAAATGTTGTTGTTATTATCATTTTATCACTTTGTATTTTAAATGTTGTTGTGTTATTTTTTATCACTGTATTTTAAATGTTGTTGTGTTATTTTATCACTTTGTATTTTAAATGTTGTTGTGTTATTTTATCACTTTGTATTTTAAATGTTGTTGTGTTATTTTTATCACTTTGTATTTTAAATGTTGTTGTGTTATTTTTATCACTTTGTATTTTAAATGTTGTTGTGTTATTTTTATCACTTTGTATTTTAAATGTTGTTGTGTTATTTTTATCACTTTGTATTTTAAATGTTGTTGTGTTATTTTTATCACTTTGTATTTTAAATGTTGTTGTGTTATTTTATCACTTTGTATTTTAAATGTTGTTGTGTTATTTTATCACTTTGTATTTTAAATGTTGTTGTGTTATTTTTATCATTTTATTGTATTTTAAATGTTGTTGTGTTATTTTTATCATTTTATCACTTTGTATTTTAAATGTTGTTGTGTTATTTTTATCACTTTGTATTTTAAATGTTGTTGTGTTATTTTTATCACTTTGTATTTTAAATGTTGTTGTGTTATTTTATCACTTTATCACTTTGTATTTTAAATGTTGTTATTTTTATCATTTTATCACTTTGTATTTTAAATGTTGTTGTGTTATTTTATCATTTTATCACTTTGTATTTTAAATGTTGTTGTGTTATTTTATCATTTTATCACTTTGTATTTTAAATGTTGTTGTGTTATTTTTTTATCAATTTGTATTTTAAATGTTGTTGTGTTATTTTTTTATCACTTTGTATTTTAAATGTTGTTGTGTTTTTTATCATTTTATCACTTTGTATTTTAAATGTTGTTGTGTTATTTTATCACTTTATCAAATTTTTGTATTTTAAATGTTGTTGTGTTATTTTATCACTTTGTATTTTAAATGTTGTTGTGTTATTTTTATCACTTTGTATTTTAAATGTTGTTGTGTTATTTTTATCACTTTGTATTTTAAATGTTGTTGTGTTATTTTATCACTTTGTATTTTAAATGTTGTTGTGTTATTTTATCACTTTTGTATTTTAAATGTTGTTGTGTTATTTTATCACTTTTGTATTTTAAATGTTGTTGTTTTATTTTTATCACTTTGTATTTTAAATGTTGTTGTGTTATTTTTTATCACTTTGTATTTTAAATGTTGTTGTGTTATTTTATCACTTTGTATTTTAAATGTTGTTGTGTTATTTTTATCATTTTATCACTTTGTATTTTAAATGTTGTTGTGTTATTTTATCACTTTTGTATTTTAAATGTTGTTGTGTTATTTTATCATTTTATATTTTAAAATGTTGTTGTGTTATTTTTATCACTTTGTATTTTAAATGTTGTTGTGTTATTTTTTTATCACTTTGTATTTTAAATGTTGTTGTGTTATTTTTATCACTTTGTATTTTAAATGTTGTTGTGTTATTTTTATCACTTTGTATTTTAAATGTTGTTGTGTTATTTTTATCACTTTGTATTTTAAATGTTGTTGTTTATTTTATCACTTTATCACTTTGTATTTTAAATGTTGTTGTGTTATTTTTATCATTTTATATTTTAAATGTTGTTGTGTTATTTTTTTATCACTTTGTATTTTAAATGTTGTTGTGTTATTTTTATCACTTTGTATTTTAAATGTTGTTGTGTTATTTTTATCATTTTTTAAATGTTGTTGTTTTTGTTAAATGTTGTATTATTTTTATTTTTATCACTTTGTATTTTAAATGTTGTTGTTATTTTTATCACTTTGTATTTTAAATGTTGTTGTGTTATTTTATCACTTTGTATTTTAAATGTTGTTGTGTTATTTTTATCACTTTGTATTTTAAATGTTGTTGTGTTATTTTATCAATTTGTATTTTAAATGTTGTTGTGTTATTTTTATCACTTTGTTTTTAAATGTTGTTGTGTTATTTTATCACTTTGTATTTTAAATGTTGTTGTGTTATTTTTATCACTTTGTATTTTAAATGTTGTTGTGTTATTTTTTATCACTTTGTATTTTAAATGTTGTTGTGTTATTTTATCATTTATTTTAAATGTTGTTGTGTTATTTTTATCAATTTTATCACTTTGTATTTTAAATGTTGTTGTGTTATTTTATCATTTTATTTGTATTTTAAATGTTGTTGTGTTATTTTATCACTTTGTATTTTAAATGTTGTTGTGTTATTTTTATCATCACTTTGTATTTTAAATGTTGTTGTGTTATTTTTATCACTTTGTATTTTAAATGTTGTTGTGTTATTTATATCATTTTATCACTTTGTATTTTAAATGTTGTTGTGTTATTTTTATCATTTTATCACTTTGTATTTTAAATGTTGTTGTTTATTTTTATCACTTTGTATTTTAAATGTTGTTGTGTTATTTTTTATCATTTTATTTTATCAATTTGTATTTTAAATGTTGTTGTTATTTTATCATTTTATCACTTTGTATTTTAAATGTTGTTGTGTTATTTTATCATTTTATCACTTTGTATTTTAAATGTTGTTGTGTTATTTTTTTATCACTTTGTATTTTAAATGTTGTTGTGTTATTTTATCACTTTGTATTTTAAATGTTGTTGTGTTATTTTTTTATCACTTTGTATTTTAAATGTTGTTGTGTTATTTTTATCACTTTGTATTTTAAATGTTGTTGTGTTATTTTTATCACTTTGTATTTTAAATGTTGTTGTGTTATTTTTTTTATCACTTTGTATTTTAAATGTTGTTGTGTTATTTTTATCACTTTGTATTTTAAATGTTGTTGTGATATTTTTTATCACTTTGTATTTTAAATGTTGTTGTGTTATTTTTATCATTTTATCACTTTTTTTTAAATGTTGTTGTGTTATTTTATTTTATCACTTTGTATTTTAAATGTTGTTGTTATTTTTTTATCAATTTTGTATTTTAAATGTTGTTGTGTTATTTTATCACTTTGTATTTTAAATGTTGTTGTGTTATTTTATCACTTTGTATTTTAAATGTTGTTGTGTTATTTTTATCATTTTATCACTTTGTATTTTAAATGTTGTTGTTTATTTTATCACTTTGTATTTTAAATGTTGTTGTGTTATTTTTATCATTTTATATTTTAAATGTTGTTGTGTTATTTTTATCACTTTGTATTTTAAATGTTGTTGTGTTATTTTATCACTTTGTATTTTAAATGTTGTTGTGTTATTTTATCAATTTGTATTTTAAATGTTGTTGTGTTATTTTATCATTTTATTTTGTATTTTAAATGTTGTTGTGTTATTTTATCACTTTTTATTTTAAATGTTGTTGTGTTATTTTTATCACTTTGTATTTTAAATGTTGTTGTGTTATTTTTATCACTTTGTATTTTAAATGTTGTTGTATTTTAAATGTTATTTTTATCATTTTATCACTTTGTATTTTAAATGTTGTTGTGTTATTTTTTTATCACTTTGTATTTTAAATGTTGTTGTGTTATTTTTCATCAAATTTGTATTTTAAATGTTGTTGTGTTATTTTATCACTTTGTATTTTAAATGTTGTTGTGTTATTTTATCATCACTTTGTATTTTAAATGTTGTTGTGTTATTTTTATCACTTTGTATTTTAAATGTTGTTGTGTTATTTTTATCACTTTGTATTTTAAATGTTGTTGTGTTATTTTTATCACTTTGTATTTTAAATGTTGTTGTTTTATTTTTATCACTTTGTATTTTAAATGTTGTTGTGTTATTTTTATCATTTGTATTTTAAATGTTGTTGTGTTATTTTATCACTTTGTATTTTAAATGTTGTTGTGTTATTTTTATCACTTTGTATTTTAAATGTTGTTGTGTTATTTTTATCATTTTATCACTATTTTAAATGTTGTTTATTTTATTTTATCACTTTGTATTTTAAATGTTGTTGTGTTATTTTTATCACTTTTGTATTTTAAATGTTGTTGTTATATTTTATCACTTTGTATTTTAAATGTTGTTGTTTTATCATTTTATCAATTTGTATTTTAAATGTTGTTGTGTTATTTTTTATCATTTTATCAAATTTGTATTTTAAATGTTGTTGTGTTAAATTTGTTGTCATTTTATCACTTTGTATTTTAAATGTTGTTGTGTTATTTTTATCACTTTGTATTTTAAATGTTGTTGTGTTATTTTATCACTTTGTATTTTAAATGTTGTTGTGTTATTTTATCACTTTGTATTTTAAATGTTGTTGTGTTATTTTATCACTTTGTATTTTAAATGTTGTTGTGTTATTTTATCAATTTTGTATTTTAAATGTTGTTGTGTTATTTTTTATCACTTTGTATTTTAAATGTTGTTGTGTTATTTTATCATTTTATCACTTTTGTATTTTAAATGTTGTTGTTTTATTTTTATCACTTTGTATTTTAAATGTTGTTGTGTTATTTTTATCACTTTGTATTTTAAATGTTGTTGTGTTATTTTTATCACTTTGTATTTTAAATGTTGTTGTGTTATTTTTATCACTTTGTATTTTAAATGTTGTTGTGTTATTTTTATCATTTTATCACTTTGTATTTTAAATGTTGTGTTATTTTTATATTTTTATCACTTTGTATTTTAAATGTTGTTGTGTTATTTTTATCACTTTGTATTTTAAATGTTGTTGTGTTATTTTTTATCACTTTGTATTTTAAATGTTGTTGTGTTATTTTCATTTTATCAATTTTGTATTTTAAATGTTGTTGTGTTATTTTTATCACTTTGTATTTTAAATGTTGTTGTGTTATTTTATCAATTTGTATTTTAAATGTTGTTGTTATATTTTTATCACACTTTGTATTTTAAATGTTGTTGTGTTATTTTATCATTTTATCACTTTGTATTTTAAATGTTGTTGTTGTTTTATTTTAAATGTTGTTGTGTTATTTTATCACTTTTATCAAATGTTTTTTATCACTTTGTATTTTAAATGTTGTTGTGTTATTTTTATCACTTTGTATTTTAAATGTTGTTGTGTTATTTTATCAATTTATTTTTAAATTTTAAATGTTGTTTTATTATTTTTTTATCACTTTGTATTTTAAATGTTGTTGTGTTATTTTTCATCACTTTGTATTTTAAATGTTGTTGTGTTATTTTATCACTTTGTATTTTAAATGTTGTTGTGTTATTTTATCATTTTATCATTTTAAATGTTGTTGTGTTATTTTTTATCACTTTGTATTTTAAATGTTGTTGTGTTATTTTATCATTTATTTTAAATGTTGTTGTCATCACTTTGTATTTTAAATGTTGTTATGTTATTTTTATCACTTTGTATTTTAAATGTTGTTGTGTTATTTTTCATTTTATCACTTTGTATTTTAAATGTTGTTGTGTTATTTTTTATCACTTTGTATTTTAAATGTTGTTGTGTTATTTTTATCACTTTGTATTTTAAATGTTGTTGTGTTATTTTATCACTTTTGTATTTTAAATGTTGTTGTGTTATTTTTATCATTTTATCACTTTGTATTTTAAATGTTGTTGTGTTATTTTTTTTATCACTTTGTATTTTAAATGTTGTTGTGTTATTTTATCACTTTGTATTTTAAATGTTGTTGTGTTATTTTATCACTTTGTATTTTAAATGTTGTTGTTAATGTTTTGTATTTTAAATGTTGTTGTTATTTTTATCATTTTATCACTTTGTATTTTAAATGTTGTTGTGTTATTTTATCATTTTATCACTTTGTATTTTAAATTTGTTGTGTTATTTTAATCACTTTGTATTTTAAATGTTGTTGTTTTTTTATCATTTTTAAATGTATCAATTTGTATTTTAAATGTTGTTTTTTTTATCATTTTATCACTTTGTATTTTAAATGTTGTTGTGTTATTTTTATCATTTTATCACTTTGTATTTTAAATGTTGTTGTGTTATTTTTATCACTTTGTATTTTAAATGTTGTTGTGTTATTTTTATCACTTTGTATTTTAAATGTTGTTGTGTTATTTTTATCACTTTGTATTTTAAATGTTGTTGTGTTATTTTTTATCACTTTGTATTTTAAATGTTGTTGTGTTATTTTTATCACTTTTATTTTAAATGTTGTTGTGTTATTTTGTATTTTAAATGTTGTTGTGTTATTTTTATCACTTTGTATTTTAAATGTTGTTGTGTTATTTTTTTATCACTTTGTATTTTAAATTTGTATTTTAAATTTGTATTTTAAATGTTGTGTTATTTTTTTATCAATTTTTGTATTTTAAATGTTGTTGTGTTATTTTTATCATTTTATATTTTAAATGTTGTTGTGTTATTTTTTTATCACTTTGTATTTTAAATGTTGTTGTGTTATTTTTATTTTTTATCAATTTGTATTTTAAATGTTGTTGTGTTATTTTATCATTTTATCACTTTGTATTTTAAATGTTGTTGTGTTATTTTATCATTTTATCACTTTGTATTTTAAATGTTGTTGTGTTTTTTATCACTTTGTATTTTAAATGTTGTTGTGTTATTTTTATCACTTTGTATTTTAAATGTTGTTGTGTTATTTTATCATTTTATCACTTTGTATTTTAAATGTTGTTGTGTTATTATTTTTATCACTTTGTATTTTAAATGTTGTTGTGTTATTTTATCATTTTATCACTTTGTATTTTAAATGTTGTTGTGTTATTTTTATCACTTTGTATTTTAAATGTTGTTGTGTTATTTTATCACTTTGTATTTTAAATGTTGTTGTGTTATTTTTTATCACTTTGTATTTTAAATGTTGTTGTGTTATTTTTCATTTTATCACTTTGTATTTTAAATGTTGTTGTGTTATTTTATCACTTTGTATTTTAAATGTTGTTGTGTTATTTTTATCACTTTGTATTTTAAATGTTGTTGTGTTATTTTTTTATCACTTTGTATTTTAAATGTTGTTGTGTTATTTTTTTATCACTTTGTATTTTAAATGTTGTTGTGTTATTTTATCAATTTGTATTTTAAATGTTGTTGTGTTATTTTTATCACTTTGTATTTTAAATGTTGTTGTGTTATTTTTATCACTTTGTATTTTAAATGTTGTTGTGTTATTTTTATCATTTTATTTTGTATTTTAAATGTTGTTGTGTTATTTTATCACTTTGTATTTTAAATGTTGTTGTGTTATTTTTTATCAATTTGTATTTTAAATGTTGTTGTGTTATTTTTATCACTTTGTATTTTAAATGTTGTTGTGTTATTTTTATCACTTTGTATTTTAAATGTTGTTGTGTTATTTTATCACTTTGTATTTTAAATGTTGTTGTGTTATTTTATCACTTTGTATTTTAAATGTTGTTGTGTTATTTTTATCACTTTGTATTTTAAATGTTGTTGTGTTATTTTATCACTTTTGTATTTTAAATGTTGTTGTGTTATTTTTATCACTTTGTATTTTAAATGTTGTTGTTTTATTTTTATCACTTTGTATTTTAAATGTTGTTGTGTTATTTTTCATCACTTTGTATTTTAAATGTTGTTGTGTTATTTTTTCAATTTTGTATTTTAAATGTTGTTGTGTTATTTTTTATCACTTTGTATTTTAAATGTTGTTGTGTTATTTTATCACTTTTTGTATTTTAAATGTTGTTGTGTTATTTTATCATTTTATCATTTTATTTTAAATGTTGTTGTGTTATTTTTATCACTTTGTATTTTAAATGTTGTTGTGTTATTTTTATCATTTTATTTTAAATGTTGTTGTTGTTATTTTATCATTTGTATTTTAAATGTTGTTGTGTTATTTTATCACTTTTGTATTTTAAATGTTGTTGTGTTATTTTATCATTTTTTTGTATTTTAAATGTTGTTGTGTTATTTTTATCATTTTATCACTTTGTATTTTAAATGTTGTTGTGTTTGTTGTGTTATTTTATCACTTTGTATTTTAAATGTTGTTGTGTTATTTTTTATCACTTTGTATTTTAAATGTTGTTGTGTTATTTTTTTTAAATGTTGTTGTGTTATTTTTATCACTTTGTATTTTAAATGTTGTTGTGTTTTTTATTTTTATCACTTTGTATTTTAAATGTTGTTGTGTTATTTTATCATTTGTATTTTAAATGTTGTATTTTTATCAATTTTAAATGTTGTTGTGTTATTTTATCACTTTGTATTTTAAATGTTGTTGTGTTATTTTTATCACTTTGTATTTTAAATGTTGTTGTGTTATTTTATCATTTTATCACTTTGTATTTTAAATGTTGTTGTGTTTTATTTTTATCACTTTGTATTTTAAATGTTGTTGTGTTATTTTTATCATCACTTTGTATTTTAAATGTTGTTGTGTTATTTTTTATCACTTTGTATTTTAAATGTTGTTGTGTTATTTTTTATCACTTTGTATTTTAAATGTTGTTGTGTTATTTTTATCATCACTTTGTATTTTAAATGTTGTATTTTATCAATGTTGTATTTTAAATGTTGTTGTTTATTTTATCACTTTGTATTTTAAATGTTGTTGTGTTATTTTTATCACTTTGTATTTTAAATGTTGTTGTGTTATTTTTATCAATTTATCAAATTTGTATTTTAAATGTTGTTGTGTTAAATGTTGTTGTTTTTTTATCAATTTGTATTTTAAATGTTGTTGTGTTATTTTTATCAAAATTTGTATTTTTTTAAATGTTGTTGTGTTATTTTTATCACTTTGTATTTTAAATGTTGTTGTGTTATTTTTATCATTTTATCACTTTGTATTTTAAATGTTGTTGTGTTATTTTTATCATTTTAAATGTTGTTGTTTATTTTATCATCACTTTGTATTTTAAATGTTGTTGTGTTATTTTATCACTTTGTATTTTAAATGTTGTTGTGTTATTTTTATCACTTTGTATTTTAAATGTTGTTGTGTTATTTTATCATTTTGTATTTTAAATGTTGTTGTTTTATTTTTATCACTTTGTATTTTAAATGTTGTTGTGTTATTTTATCATTTTATCAAATGTTTGTATTTTAAATGTTGTTTTGTTATCATTTTATCACTTTGTATTTTAAATGTTGTTGTGTTATTTTATCATTTTATCACTTTGTATTTTAAATGTTGTTGTGTTATTTTTATCACTTTGTATTTTAAATGTTGTTGTGTTATTTTATCACACTTTGTATTTTAAATGTTGTTGTGTTATTTTATCACTTTGTATTTTAAATGTTGTTGTGTTATTTTATCACTTTGTATTTTAAATGTTGTTGTGTTATTTTTATATTTTATCACTTTTGTATTTTAAATGTTGTTGTGTTATTTTATCATTTTATCACTTTGTATTTTAAATGTTGTTGTGTTATTTTTCATCACTTTGTATTTTAAATGTTGTTGTGTTATTTTTCATTTTATCACTTTGTATTTTAAATGTTGTTGTGTTTTTTATCATTTTATCACTTTGTATTTTAAATGTTGTTGTCATTTTTATCATTTTATATTTTAAATGTTGTTGTTTTATTTTTATCACTTTGTATTTTAAATGTTGTTGTGTTATTTTTATCAATTTATTTTAAATGTTGTTGTGTTATTTTAAATCACTTTGTATTTTAAATGTTGTTGTTTATTTTTATCATTTTATCAATTTGTATTTTAAATGTTGTTGTGTTATTTTTTTGTATTTTATCACTTTGTATTTTAAATGTTGTTGTGTTATTTTTTATCACTTTGTATTTTAAATGTTGTTGTGTTATTTTTATCACTTTGTATTTTAAATGTTGTTGTGTTATTTTATCATCACTTTGTATTTTAAATGTTGTTGTGTTATTTCATTTTATCACTTTGTATTTTAAATGTTGTTGTGTTATTTTTATTTTTATCACTTTGTATTTTAAATGTTGTTGTGTTATTTTTATCAATTTGTATTTTAAATGTTGTTGTGTTATTTTTATCACTTTGTATTTTAAATGTTGTTGTGTTATTTTTATCACTTTGTATTTTAAATGTTGTTGTGTTATTTTATCACTTTTATCAAATTTGTATTTTAAATGTTGTTGTGTTATTTTATCACTTTTGTATTTTAAATGTTGTTGTGTTATTTTTATCACTTTGTATTTTAAATGTTGTTGTGTTATTTTTATCAATTTGTATTTTAAATGTTGTTGTTTATTTTTATCAATTTGTATTTTAAATGTTGTTGTGTTATTTTTATCACTTTGTATTTTAAATGTTGTTGTGTTATTTTTATCACTTTGTATTTTAAATGTTGTTGTGTTATTTTATCACTTTGTATTTTAAATGTTGTTGTGTTATTTTTATCATCACTTTGTATTTTAAATGTTGTTGTGTTATTTTTATCATTTTTATCACTTTGTATTTTAAATGTTGTTGTGTTATTTTATCACTTTGTATTTTAAATGTTGTTGTGTTATTTTTATCAATTTGTATTTTAAATGTTGTTGTGTTATTTTTATCATCACTTTGTATTTTAAATGTTGTTTTTATCATTTTATCACTTTGTATTTTAAATGTTGTTGTGTTATTTTTATCACTTTGTATTTTAAATGTTGTTGTGTTATTTATATCATTTTATCACTTTGTATTTTAAATGTTGTGGTATTTTTATCATTTTATCACTTTGTATTTTAAATGTTGTTGTGTTATTTTTTTATCACTTTGTATTTTAAATGTTGTTGTGTTTATTTTATCACTTTGTATTTTAAATGTTGTTGTGTTATTTTATATCACTTTGTATTTTAAATGTTGTTGTGTTATTTTTATCACTTTGTATTTTAAATGTTGTTGTGTTATTTTATCACTTTGTATTTTAAATGTTGTTATTTTTATCACTTTTATTTTAAATGTTGTATTTTATCACTTTGTATTTTAAATGTTGTTGTTTTATTTTTATCACTTTGTATTTTAAATGTTGTTGTGTTATTTTTATCACTTTGTATTTTAAATGTTGTTGTGTTATTTTTATCACTTTGTATTTTAAATGTTGTTGTGTTATTTTATCACTTTGTATTTTAAATGTTGTTGTGTTATTTTATCACTTTGTATTTTAAATGTTGTTGTGTTATTTTTATCACTTTGTATTTTAAATGTTGTTTTTTATCATTTTATCAATTTGTATTTTAAATGTTGTTGTGTTATTTTTATCACTTTGTATTTTAAATGTTGTTGTGTTATTTTTCATTTTATCACTTTGTATTTTAAATGTTGTTGTGTTATTTTTATCATTTTATCACTTTGTATTTTAAATGTTGTTGTGTTATTTTATCATTTTATCACTTTGTATTTTAAATGTTGTTGTGTTATCATTTTATCAATTTGTATTTTAAATGTTGTTGTGTTATTTTATCATTTTATCACTTTGTATTTTAAATGTTGTTGTGTTATTTTTTTATCACTTTGTATTTTAAATGTTGTTGTGTTATTTTTTTCATCTTTGTATTTTAAATGTTGTTGTGTTATTTTTATCACTTTGTATTTTAAATGTTGTTGTGTTATTTTATCATTTTATCACTTTGTATTTTAAATGTTGTGTTTATTTTATTTTTATCACTTTGTATTTTAAATGTTGTTGTGTTATTTTTCATTTTATCACTTTGTATTTTAAATGTTGTTGTGTTATTTTTATCATTTTATCACTTTGTATTTTAAATGTTGTTGTGTTATTTTATCATTTTATCACTTTGTATTTTAAATGTTGTTGTGTTATTTTTATCATTTGTATTTTAAATGTTGTTGTGTTATTTTATCAATTTGTATTTTAAATGTTGTTGTGTTATTTTTATCAATTTGTATTTTAAATGTTGTTGTGTTATTTTTATCACTTTGTATTTTAAATGTTGTTGTGTTATTTTTTATCACTTTGTATTTTAAATGTTGTTGTGTTATTTTATCATTTTATCACTTTGTATTTTAAATGTTGTTGTGTTATTTTATCATTGTTGTTGTGTTATCACTCACTTTGTATTTTAAATGTTGTTGTGTTATTTTTATCATTTTATCACTTTGTATTTTAAATGTTGTTGTGTTATTTTATCATTTTATCACTTTGTATTTTAAATGTTGTTGTGTTATTTTATCAATTTTGTATTTTAAATGTTGTTGTGTTATTTTTATCACTTTGTATTTTAAATGTTGTTGTGTTATTTTATCACTTTGTATTTTAAATGTTGTTGTGTTATTTTATCACTTTGTATTTTAAATGTTGTTGTGTTATTTTATCACTTTGTATTTTAAATGTTGTTGTGTTATTTTTATCACTTTGTATTTTAAATGTTGTTGTGTTATTTTATCACTTTGTATTTTAAATGTTGTTGTGTTATTTTTATCACTTTGTATTTTAAATGTTGTTGTGTTATTTTTATCAATTTTGTATTTTAAATGTTGTTGTGTTATTTTTATCAATTTGTATTTTAAATGTTGTTGTGTTATTTTTATCACACTTTGTATTTTAAATGTTGTTGTGTTATTTTTATCATTTTATCACTTTGTATTTTAAATGTTGTTGTGTTATTTTATCAATTTTGTATTTTAAATGTTGTTGTGTTATTTTTTATCAATTTTGTATTTTAAATGTTGTTGTGTTATTTTATCATTTTATTTTGTATTTTAAATGTTGTTGTGTTATTTATTTTTTATCAATTTGTATTTTAAATGTTGTTGTTATTTTATCATTTTATCACTTTGTATTTTAAATGTTGTTGTGTTATTTTTCATCATCACTTTGTATTTTAAATGTTGTTGTGTTATTTTTTTATCAATTTTTTTTAAATGTTGTTGTGTTATTTTTTATCACTTTGTATTTTAAATGTTGTTGTGTTATTTTATATCAATTTGTATTTTAAATGTTGTTGTGTTATTTTATCATTTTATCAATTTTGTATTTTAAATGTTGTTGTGTTATTTTTATCATTTTATCAAATTTGTATTTTAAATGTTGTTGTGTTATTTTATCACTTTTGTATTTTAAATGTTGTTGTGTTATTTTTATCAATTTTGTATTTTAAATGTTGTTGTGTTATTTTTATCAATTTGTATCAAATTTGTATTTTAAATGTTGTTGTGTTATTTTTATCACTTTTGTATTTTAAATGTTGTTGTGTTATTTTTTATCACTTTGTATTTTAAATGTTGTTGTGTTATTTTATCATTTTATCACTTTGTATTTTAAATGTTGTTGTGTTATTTTTATCACTTTGTATTTTAAATGTTGTTGTGTTATTTTATCACTTTGTATTTTAAATGTTGTTGTGTTATTTTTATCACTTTTGTATTTTAAATGTTGTTGTGTTATTTTTATCATTTGTATTTTAAATGTTGTTGTGTTATTTTTATCACTTTGTATTTTAAATGTTGTTGTGTTATTTTATCACTTTGTATTTTAAATGTTGTTGTGTTATTATTTTTATCACTTTGTATTTTAAATGTTGTTGTGTTATTTTTATCACTTTGTATTTTAAATGTTGTTGTGTTATTTTATCATTTTATCACTGTATTTTGTTGTATTTTAAATGTTGTTAAATGTTGTTGTGTTATTTTATCACTTTTGTATTTTAAATGTTGTTGTGTTATTTTTATCACTTTGTATTTTAAATGTTGTTGTGTTATTTTTATCATTTTATCACTTTGTATTTTAAATGTTGTTGTGTTATTTTTATCACTTTGTATTTTAAATGTTGTTGTGTTATTTTATCACTTTATCAATTTATCACTTTGTATTTTAAATGTTGTTGTTTATCATTTTATCACTTTGTATTTTAAATGTTGTTGTTTTATCATTTTATCACTTTGTATTTTAAATGTTGTTGTGTTATTTTATCATTTTATCAATTTTGTATTTTAAATGTTGTTGTTTTTTTTTATCAATTTTGTATTTTAAATGTTGTTGTGTTATTTTTATCACTTTTGTATTTTAAATGTTGTTGTGTTATCATTTTATCACTTTGTATTTTAAATGTTGTTGTGTTATTTTATCACACTTTGTATTTTAAATGTTGTTGTGTTATTTTTATCACTTTGTATTTTAAATGTTGTTGTGTTATTTTATCACTTTGTATTTTAAATGTTGTTGTGTTATTTTATCACTTTGTATTTTAAATGTTGTTGTGTTATTTTTTATCA